>NC_057795.1:311587280-311863166 GCF_018294505.1 Triticum aestivum | reverse complement strand
CATCTCTCCCCTCTTTGTAAGCCCCCCACCCCTCCCCACCCCCTTTCTCTCTACTTAGTTAGTACTAGATGTTTTTTAGTAGTAGTAGATGTTAATTTAGGGTTCATAGATAATGATTTTTAGTAGTAGTATATGTTAATTAGTAGTAGTGATGGTACTAGTTAACTAGGGCAGTATGGTTAATAGTAGATGTTTTTATTGTATAATGTAGTTTTTTTTACTGGGTAAGTGTTTAAAATAATTGGTAAGTAAATTAATAAACTAGTTGAACTAGTTTAGTTTTAGTTGAACTAGTTTAGTAAGTAAATTAATAAACTAGTTGAACTAGTTGAATTAATAGAACTAATGTATTTTTAGTAAGATAATTAATATAACTAGTTGAACTACTTTATTTTTAGAAAGAACTAGTTTTTTTCTATTTATAGTAAGTTTATATTTAGTAAGAACTAGTTGAATTAATAGAACTAGTTGAGCATGTCATATTTGTTGTTATTTTTTGGTTTAAGAAATTATTCGGGATGTATTAGTGATAACTTATAGGGTTTTTCCTTTTGCAGAAATCAAGGAGCCCCTCCATCATCCCCGCCCTCATCCCCGTCACCGACCCCCTCCGACCTCGAGGTGAGACCAGCCAAATCTCCATGTATATCTTGTGTTGCTCAAATAGGATATGTGGTTGCCCAAGTGGCCGGTCATGTTCAGGTTACACCTCCGAGTGGCCTATGTTTTGCCAGAGTGTTGATTAATTTCCGTTCCGGCAAATTTCAGGCGCTCGATATGTCCTTTTTTAGCAAAGGTCATGCTGGATTTTTCCGTGAACTCTGACGTGACTTGTGCTAGAATATGTAGGAAATATCGGGTGGCCTGTATTTTCTCGAAAAATAATTATCTAATTTAGGTTTTTAGTATATATATTTAATTGTACAAGTTTAATCTTTGAATTATGAACATAGGAAATGTTGTACTCGGACGACGAAAGTCTCCCGGGGGAGTGCAGCTGGTGCCACTACGATCGAGGTCTATGCGACAGGTTCCTTCAGCTGGATGAAGATCAGCGCTTCAGCATTAAGATCAAGGAGACCTTCGATGTTGAAACGGTACGCGACGACGACAAGTGTTTTTTTCGTAATTAAGCATGACTTCAACTATTTCAACATCTATTTTTCATCTTTTACAATTCGACTAGCTTATCCCATGCCATGCAAGACGCTATGTCTTGGAGAGGATGGGTTTTGAAGACCATGAAAATTTTGAAACAAAGAAAATACACCTAAGGACCCCTCATGATATGGATTTTGAAGTAAATCTGTACAATTCTCAGAGCGTAACCCATTTTGCTTGCCAAAATTGGGAAACACTTTGCAAAATCTATAGTTTTTATGAGGGTATGATTGTCACCATGGATCTTGCTGATCCTGACATCGAGCAAGACAATATGGACATTTGGGTCCTTGTTGATACACTTCCGATTCTACCGCAATGTGAGTTTATCAAACATAGTTATTAACTAATTTATATTGTTTATTTCAAAATAGTTGACAGCTTATTTTCATTGACAACTTATTTTGATTCTTCAAAGAATGTGCGGAAGATGGTAGACAAAACCCACTACACTGATGGCCCCGAATTAACTTATAAGGAGAAAAGTCATCTGATCGCGTTTTGTACTTATCTTGAGAATTACAATACCTATTATCGAACTCCTCCAAATTATGGTGAATACGTGCCACTAGTGCATATGTTGAACCATGATAACTTCTATGGAGATACCCTGGTAAGATTTTTTACTATTACGACATCCATGCATCTTTTGCATACTTCTAAAACTAGTACATCATTGCTAACTACGAAGTTATTACCATGTTTTTCAACAGAAAATCCCGATGGATTGTGTGCCTCATCCGATGTATCAGAATGGTCGCCTTGCAGTTCTGAACATACAACTAGGTCAACCTATTGATCTGACCTGTGCATATCGCATTTCTAAAACCAGTGAACACAAGCTAATCAAAGAATGGAAAAAATGTTTGGACATTCGTAAGGAGGTTCTTGGAAGTAACATTAAGCGAAAGGCAAGAATTGGAGACAGAATAATCTCCATTCTCCATAATGGAGAGTCAGGGGCTATCTTGTTTTTTGCTATTTTACCTTAGAGAATATAGTATGTCCTAAGAGAATGTAGTAGGTCCTATGAGGTACAATATGTTTATTATGTGGTACAATGTGTTAAAGTTGATGATGATGAGTACTTGTGATTACGACTAGTGACCAATTTGCTATGTGATGTCTCATTGATGAAAACGATGATCTTGAGGAGGTGTTATATGACAATGATGTATTATGATGATAAGTTGTTAATGATATGATGATGATGTTGATATTTATTATATCATTGGGTGAAAGAACCACGGATTAGTTTCAAGTGGATGGACATCCACTTGAAACTAGTCCACGGTTCTTTCAGCCCGTGATGTAATAACTCATTATGATGTAAAAATAATCTCTAAATTCCTGTTGTATGAAAACTTGTGTAAAGGTGTATGAATACAACATGAAATAAAAAAGAAATAAAATACGAAATAATAGTAGTAGCGCGGGCAGGGAGAAGCACTACTACTAATTACCAGTAGCGCTCCTCGGGGAAAGTGCTACTACTAAGTCGATATAGCAGTAGTGTGGGTTGAGGCACGCTACTGCTAACCTTTAGCTGTAGCGCCGTACCAGTAGCGCTCCAGCCCGCGCTACTGATAGGCCTAAACCCACGTTGCTGCTAGGCTTTTCCCTAGTAGTGAAGGGAGACCATCCAACAATTTTGGACACGTTTTATGTTAAAGAAAAACAAAATTCTGGATTGTATGGACGAGGAAGCCCTAGTAGCATTCTGCTTCAGTGTTTACGATGAAGGGGTCAGAAGGCAATTCTATCGTCATTGTCCGAGGATGTTCACCAAACTCTCCGACATGATGAAAAACCATTTCGCCATGGAGGACGCTGGTTTAGCCAATCAATGGCGCCAAGACCCTTGCTCGGAATTGCCCGAGGCATAGGAAGGAGGCAGGCGCTCCCACCATAACTGATGACCCAAGCGCATCGATAATGATAGGCACGACGATCAAGTTCCATGGAAGAAGTCGGGCAGGAAGCAACAGAGTTAAATCGCTACTAGATACAATACTCAACCAGCCATGCTCAATCCACTCCACCTAGTTGGATAAACCGGCTACCCAGAAACACATGAACTTTTGGGTCCTGAGACATGTGGCAAAAGGAGGCCAATTCAATAACCCTAGCAATAGAGCAAGCCAAGGAATAGCAATCAACCACGACCAAGGACGATATCCATCTGAGGTCAATGATGTGCTTATGATCTATGAGACACATTCCTCGTGAAAGTAACATAAAAGAGCTTTAGAGAGATCTGCACCGTGTCGATCACAACGACCTCGGAGGACAAGTGGTCGAAAGTTCTGATCAGTTTTGACCATTAAGACTAGCCAATGGGAGTCCACACCTGAGGAGTCACGGCTCTCTTCCTTGACCCCATAATCAACGGTTACCGTTTGTCCAACATCCTGATCGACGAACGAAGGCAGCAACCTCAACCTAATCTATGAGGATACTTTGCAAAAAAAAGCAGTTTGGCAGATCCCGCATACAGTCGAGCAGAACAACCTTTAAAGGTATCGTCCCTAGGAAATAAGCACACTGCACCAAAAAAGTCACGCTCAACGCGGTATTTGGAACTCCCAATAATTATCGGTTAGAGGCCTTAATCTTCAAGATAGTCATCTTCCAGAGCGGCTGCTATGTGTTTCTCGACAAATCCGCATTCCCCATGTTTCATGTCATCCCCCACTATGCATATGGGGAATTAAAGATGTCGGGGCCGCTTTGATATGATTACGATACATGGGGACCCTAATTGATCACTCAAAGCTGAGGACAGGACTGCAACCTTGGCCCTCGAGGCCGAATCCAATGCCTTAGCTGCCGAGAAGTTATCTGAGCTATGGGCAACGGTCGATATGGACAACGTTGTTCTCGCAAAATGCTCAAAATCAACACTATTTAAACCAGCCGATGAGATCGTTAAGTTCCAAGTCCATCCTGAGGATTGATAACCCACAAGTATAGGGGATCACAACAGTTTTCGAGGGTAGAGTATTCAACCCAAATTTATAGATTCAACACAAGGAGAGCCAAAGAATATTTGAAGGTATTAGCAGCTGAGTTGTCAATTCAACCATACCTGGAGATTAATTATCTGCAGCAAAGTGATTAGTAGCACAATAGTATGATAGTTTTGATGATAGCAGCAGTAGTAACAGTAACAGTAACAGTGATAGCAGTGATATTGTAGCAGTAACGATAGCAGTAGCAATAGTAGTAACTTAGCAAGAACAATATATGATAAATTCGTAGGCATTAGATCGGTGACTCATTGGATGATATTCATCATGAGATAGTTATAACCTAGGGCGATACGGCACTAGCTCCAGTTCATAAATATAATGTAGGCATGTATTCCGTAAATAGTCATACGTGCTTATGGAAAGAACTTGCATGACATATTTTGTCCTACCCTCCCGTGGCAGCGGGGTCCTATTGGAAACTAAGGGATATTAAGGCCTCCTTTTAATAGAGAACCGGAACAAAGCATTAACACACGGTGAATACATGAACTCCTCAAACTACGTTCATCACCGGGAGTGGTCCTGACTATTGTCACTCTGGGGTTGCCGGATCATAACACGTAGTAGGTGACTATAACTTGCAAGATCGGATCTAGAACATGGATATAATGGTGATAACATAAATGGTTCAGATCTGAAATCATGGCACTCGGGCCCAAAGTGACAAGCATTAAGCATGGCAAAGTCATAGCAACATCAATCTCAGAACATAATGGATACTAGGGATCAAGCCCTAACAAAACTAACTCGATTACATGATGAATCTCATCCAACTCCTCACCGACCAGCGAGCCTACGAAGGAATTACTCACTCTCGGTGGGGAGCATCATGGAATTAGCGATGGAGATGTGTTGGTGATGACGAAGATCGAAGATCCCCCTCTCCGGAGCCCCAAACGGACTCCAGATCTGCCCTCTCGAGGAAGAACAGGGCTTGGCGACGGCTCTGTCTCGTGAAACGCAATAATTCTTTCTCCCTGATTTTTTCCTAGAAATATGGGATTTTATAGCATCGGTTTGAGGGTTAGTGGGGCCACCAGGTGGGTAGCACCCACCAGGGCGTGCCTGGGGGGCTGGCGCGCCCTGCTGGGTTGTGCCCACCCAGGTGCCGCCCTCAGGTCCATCCTGGCTCCAGAAATTCTCTTATTTGATATAAAAAATCCTCGCAAAGTTTTGTTCCATTCCGAGAACTTCTATTTCTGCACAAAAAGTAACACCATGGTAGTTCTGCTGAAAACAACGTCAGTCCGAGGTTAGTTTCATTCATATCATGTAAATTAGAGTCCAAAACAAGAGGAAAAGTGTTAGGAAAAGTAGATACGTTGGGGACGTATCAACTCCCCCAAGCTTAAACCTTTGCTTGTCCTCAAGCAATTCAGTTGATAAACTCAAAGTGAAAAAGAAAAACTTTTACGAACTCTTTTTCTCTTGTTTCATAAATAAGCTTAAACAACACCTAGGCTTTTAGCAAGGATTATAACTAACCATGTCAATGATGTCTACTACACAACCTTCTTCTTGTAGACGTTGTTGGGCCTCCAAGTGCAGAGGTTTGTAGGACAGTAGCAAATTTCCCTCAAGTGGATGGCCTAAGGTTTATCAATCCGTGGGAGGCGTAGGATGAAGATGGTCTCTCTCAAACAACCCTGCAACCAAATAACAAAGAGTCTCTTGTGTCGCAACACACCCAATACAATGGTGAATTGTATAGGTGCACTAGTTCGACGAAGAGATGGTGATACAAGTGAAATATGGATGGTAGATATAGGTTTTTGTAATATGAAATTATAAAAACAACAAGGTAACAAGTGGTAAAAGTGAGCATAAACGGTATTGCAATGCTTCAAAACAAGGCCTAAGGTTCATATTTTCACTAGTGCAAGTTCTCTCAACAATAATAACATAATTGGATCATATAATAATCCCTCAACATGCAACAAAGAGTCACTCCAAAGTCACTAATAGCGGAGAACAGACGAAGAGAATATTGTAGGGTACGAAACCACCTCAAAGTTATCCTTTCTGATCGATCTATTCAAGAGTCCGTAGTAAAATAACACGAAGCTATTCTTTTCGTTCGATCTATCCTAGAGTTCGTACTAGAATAACACCTTAAGACACACGTCAACCAAAACCCTAATGTCACCTAGATACTCCATTGTCACCACAAGTATTCGTGGGCATGATTATACGATATGCATCACAAAATCTCAGAATCATCTATTCAATCCAACACATAGAACTTCAAAGAGTGCCCCAAAGTTTCTACCGGAGAGTCAAGACGAAAATGTGTGCCAACCCCTATGCATAAGTTCACAAGGTCACTGAACCCGCAAGTTGATCACCAAAACATACATCAAGTAGTTCACGTGAATATCCCATTATCACCACAGATAAGCACATGCAAGACATACATCAAGTGTTCTCAGATACTTAAAGACTCAATCCGATAAGATAACTTCAAAGGGAAAACTCAATCCATTACAAGAGAGTAGAGGGGGAGAAACATCATATGATCCAACTATAATAGCAAAGCTCGCGATACATCAAGATCGTACCAAATCAAGAACAATAGAGAGAGAGAGAGAGAGAGAGAGAGAGAGAGAGATCACATAGCTACTCGTACATACCCTCAGCTCCGAGGGTGAACTACTCCCTCCTCGTCATGGAGAGCTCCGGGATGATGAAGATGGCCACCGATGATGGATCCCCCCTCCGGCAGGGTGCCGGGACAGGGTCCCGATTGGTTTTTGGTGGCTACATGGTGGAGAGGCTTGCGGCGGCAGAGCTCCCGATCTAGGTTTCTTTCTGGGGGGTTCTATATTTATAGGAATTTTTGGCGTCGGTCTCACGTCAGGGGGGGTCTCCGAGTCATCCACGAGATAGGGGGGGTGCTCAGGGGGTAGGGCGCGCCCTCCACCCTCGTGGATGGCTCGGGACTCTTCTGGCCCAACTCTTTTACTTCGGGGGCTTCTTTTGGTCCATAAAAATCATCAAAAATTGGCACGTCAATTGGATTCCGTTTGGTATTCCTTTTCTGTAGAACTCAAAAACAAGGAAAAAACAGAAACTGTCACTAGGCTCTAGGTTAATAGGTTAGTCCCGAAAAATCATATAAAATAGCATATAAATGGATATAAAACATCCAATATGGATAATATAATAGCATGAAAACTTCATCAATTATAGATACGTTGGAGACGTATCAACATCCCCAAGCTTAATTCCTGCTCTTCCTCGAGGAGGTAAATGATAAAGCAAAAAAATTATGAAGTGTGAATGCTAGCAGGTGCACAAGTTTGATCAATGATAATTTCAATCACCTTTTATAGCATCATTATATGTCATAACAGTAGCTCATCTCATAAAACTTCTCATGATCAAGTAACAAGCTATTCACATGTTAAATCATAGACCATAAACTTTCTTGAAAACTATGTTCTCAGTCATCAAACAATTGCAATTCATCTTATTTTCAGGAAGGGTCTATGTAAGAGCTTTGATTAGCAAATCCCACATACTCAACTATCATATAGTCTTCCATGATTGCTACCACTCAAAGCATATTTTTATAACAAATAGCATCCATCAAACACAGAGAAAGATAGGGGCTTAATGTTTCGCCTCCCAACTTACTTATCATATAGATAATTGTCAACAATAATAATTCATGATCAAATATATTTGAATGACCATATATGCTTAGATCTTTCCCCATCACATGATGCTTACCAACTAAAGAGTAGGTTGGAATGAGAAGGAATACTACTGACTCTCGCATAAAAGTAAAAGATAGACCCTTCGCAGAGGGAAGTAGGGATTTCTAGAGGTGCCAAAGCTCGAAACTTTTCAAATAGAGATGAAAATAATTTTGAGAGGTATGCTTTCATTGTCAACATAACAACCAAGAGTTCCCAATATCTTCTATACTAGATACATAATAGGCGGTTCCCACACAGAATGGTAAAGTTTTTACTCCCCCACCACCAACAAGCACATTCCACGGCTGGTCCGAAACAACGGGTACCGTCCAACTATCAACAATCCCGGGGGAGTTTTGTTTGCAATTATATTTGATTTGATTTGAGCATGGAACTGGGCATCCTGGTTACCAGCCCTTTTCTCGTGAATGATGAGCGGAATCCACTCATCGTGAGAAAAACCCACCTAGCATGGAAGATACTGACAGCCCCTAGTCGCTACATGAGCGATTCAGGCATACAAAACAAATTATTATTGGAAGGTTTAGAGTTTGGCACATGCAAATTTACTTGGAACGGCAGGTAAATACCGCATATAGGTAGATATGGTGGACACTCATGGCAGAAACTTGGTTCAAGGATTTTGGATGCACAAGCAGTATTCTCGCTTAGTACATAAATTTTGGCTACCAAAGGATTAAATAGCAAGCACCACATGTTGGAGGATCTATAACAATATAACTTCTATACAAACATACCCAAACATAACTCATTAAGTTGTCTTCCTTGTCCAACTTCAACTAATTTGATCAAGTTTGAAAATAATTAATGGGGCTCACAATCATAGAAGATGTCCAAGATAGTGTATTTATATGTGAAATCTCTCTTCCTTCAATATTCTTTCACGAATTTTTCAAGTGAGCAATACTATGTTTGCTAACTTTCAATAAATTTACCACCTATACTTCTTATATGTGAAGTCATTACTCCCCATGGGATAAGCATACTAAACATATATAATTTCAGATTTATGATATTCAAATCATTCAACAATTTACTCATAGGATATAAGTGAAGCACACGAGTAAATGACAAACTACTCCAAAAAGATACAAGTGAAGATCAATGGGTAGTTAAATAATTATGTAGCTATGTGAAGACTCTCTCTCATTTAAGAATTCCAGATCTTGGGATATTATTCAAACAGCAAGCAAAACAAAATAAAACAACATTCAAAGGATAGCACTCTTCATGTGAAGAAGCAAAAACTTAGGCTCAACCGATACTAACTGATAATTGTTGAAGAAGAAAGGTGGGATGCCTACCGGGGCATCCCCAAGCTTAGATGCTTGAGACTTCTTGGAATATTATCTTGGGATGCCTTGGGTATCCCCAAGCTTGATCTTTTGTGTCTCCTTAGTTCCTCCCATATCACGGTTTCCTAAATCTCGAAAGCTTCATCCACACAAAAGTCAACAAGAACTCGTGAGATAAGTTAGTATAAACCAATGCAAAAACCTTATCATTTTCTACTGTAACAAATCACTAAAATTATTATTCAACATTGCATACTAAATGCCTCTGCATATTTAATACTCCTATCCTCAAATAGAATCATTAAGCAGGCAAACATATGCAAACAATGCAAACATAACAGCAATCTGCCAAAACAGTACAGTCTGTAAAGAATGCATGATTCATCATACTTCCCTAACTCCAAACATTATGACATTCTACCACACTGTAGAAAATTTATCAGAGCTTATTATGCAAAAACTTTCAACATTTTATCATATTATAACTTTTCTAGGGAATTTTTGCAACAATGATAAACTTTCTATTTTGAAACAGCAACATGTATACTTGCAAAATAAGCATGGTAAGGGCTATCCTTGACATTTCTATTGAAAATAAAGATGCAAAACATTATTCTAAATAAAATCAAGCAAATCCTAGCACAATAAAATGACGCTCCAAGCAAAACTCATATCATGTGGTGAATAAAAATATAGCTCCAAGTAAAGTTACCGATGAACGAAGACGAAAGAGGGGATGCCATCCGGGGCATACCCAAGCTTAGGCTCTTGGTTGTCCTTGAATATTGCCTTGGGGTGCCTTGGTCATCCCCAAGCTTAGGCTCTTGCCACTCCTTATTTCATATTTCATCGAATCTTTACCCAAAACTTGAAAACTTCACAACACAAAACTTAACAGAAAATTCGTAAGCTCCGTTAGTATAAGAAAATAAATCACCACTTAGGTACTGTTGTGAACTCATTATAAATTCATATTGGTGTAATATCAACTGTATTCCAACTTCTCTATGGTTCGTACCCACCGATACTACTCATAGATTCATCAAAATAAGCAAACAACACATAGAAAACAGAATCTGTCAAAAACAGAACAGTCTGTATCAATCTGTAACTTTTGAATACTTATGAAAGTCCAAAAATTCTGAAATAAATTGGTGGACATGAGGAATTTGTCTATTAATCTTCTTCAAAAATAATCATCTTAAAATCACTCTTCCGTAAAAAATTACAGCTAATCTCGTGAGCGCAAAGTTTCTGTTTTTTACAGCAAGATCACATAAACTTTCAGCCAAGTCTTCCCAAAGGTTCTACCTGGAACTTTATTGAAACAAAAGCTATAAAACATGATGAATACAGTAGATTAATCATGTGGACACACAAAAAGAATAGGGGTAAATATTGGGTTGTCTCCCAACAAGCACTTTTCTTTAATGCCTTTCTATCTAGGCATGATGATGACAATGATGCTCACATAAAAGATAAAAATTGAGACACAATGGGAGCATCATGAAGCATATGACTAAAACATTTAAGTCTAACCCACTTTCTATGCATAGGGATTATGTGGTCAAACAACTTATGGGAACAATAATTAACTAGCATAGGAAGGCAAAACAAGCATAACTTCAAGATTTTCAACACATAGAGAGGAAAGTTGATATTATTGCAATTCCTACAAGCATATATTCCTCCCTCATTGTAGCGACCAGACCTCAAACAGTCTGATCTCTGTGCTTAGTGTCATCCCTGGATCAGTAATGCTGACACCACACAGTACTTGGAGGATTTATAACAGAGTAGCAATCACACACTTATTACATCGAATGTCTCAAAAGAGAACTTACTGAAATAAATATGGCTTAAGGCCATCTAAAAACGATAACAACGGAAGTCTTGGAAGATAAGCGAGTCCATCAACTCCAACGGCATCACTGAGTATAGAACCACGACCTAAAGGCATCTTACTCGTCGTCTGAAAAGTCTGCAACATGAAACGTTGCAGCCCGAAAACGGGTCAGCACATGGAATATGCTGGCAATGTAACACATAGAGGATAACAATGGATTAAGCTATACTACATGCTTATTTGGCTGGTGGAAAAGCTCTATGGTTACAGTTTTGCATAAAGCCAATTTTTCCCTACTACAAAGGAATAAATTTATTTAACTATCATGGTGGTTGTTAAACATTGAGAATGGTTGACAGCATTCTCAATCCCAATTAAAAGTACTCATTTAACCCATCAATATTAAATTAGAGTAATATGATGAGATTCACATGATATCCAAGTACTAGATACTCAAAAACGTCCATTACCGGGGACACGGCTAACCATGATTAGTTTATACACTCTGCAGAGGTTTGCGCACTTTTCCCCACAAGACTCGATCGCCTCCGTTTGATTCCTCACACTTCATGGTGTTTGAGAAACGGATGACCGAGACATAGTCTTTCGGAAGCACTAGCACCTTACATGTGGGTAGACCGGTACACCTACTTTCCCCTACATATGCTAGTCTACCCGTAAGAGTTCGCACAACTTAGTTAACTATGCCAGAGCCCATAATGGCTTGTGGCTGCACACGTAAGTTTCTAGCATGAATAATCTCATGATCCCTTTGAGCCTGGGTGGCGGTCCGAAGAAATACAGGCAAGTCCTGATAGAAACCGAGTGCCTCAATCCACCCAGATGTGTGTTTAAGTTGCCACCTTAAATAAACCATTGATTAACAATCTCACATCTGTCATGGATACACTCACCCAATCCACGTCTACTAGCATAGCATGGCATAATAAGCAAACGTAGAAGTAGCTTCCAAAGGTTTGATAATAAAACAGGTAATAGGTACTACCTCAACTACTTCCCATCCCACAATTTAATTAGATCCTAATCATGCAATGTTTGAGGATTGATCTAATGCATAAAACTGGGTAGTAGAAAAGGTATGATCGAAGTGTTACTTGCCTTGCTGATGATCCGCGAAACCTAGAGACTCGAAGTAACAGGCGGCGCACTCCGGGTATTCTATCGCAGACAAACAAACAAACATACAATAAGTACTCATCTAATGCACAGGTAAAACTCGAATAAAAGATCTAACCAGAATGTTCAACTTAAGAACTCCGGTTTGCAAAAAGACTCAAATCGAACAAAGCAACAAAAGTCAAACGGCGAAACAAAAGAGCTTCGTTTTACTAATTTGGATCTAAGTCAAATTTTACAGAAGCAAAAACTTGTTTAAGTTGATTATTCGGAAAGAGGGTTTCGAGACGAAACTCGAGGCGCTTAAATCGCCTGATTCTGATAAACGAGCGAAAAGTTAAACTAAAACGAAAATCGGATCAGGAATCGCGATCAGAAAAATCACGGATTAAATCCGAGAAAAAGAAAAACGACGAACGGGTTAATGAACGAACGTTCATTAACTAAACTAATCTGACGAATACGTTCGTTAAAACGAATGAACGAGCGAACGCTCGCTAATTAAACTAAACCGAAAAATAAAAACCGATCTAATGAAAAAACCGAAACTAAAAAAACAAAAATAAACCGACGGAAAACCGATCGGTTTTAAAAAAAAATCGGCACGGAAGGCGAGGCGGCGGCGAACCTCGGCGAGCGTGCGGGCAGCGGGGTCGACGGGGTCCGGCGAGGTCGGCAGCTCGGCGGGCGGCGGCGGCTGCACGGCTAGGGTTTTGGGGGGCGGCGGCTGGGCCTCGGGCTGGCTGGCCCCCGGCTTATAAGGCCGCGTGGGCCGGGAGTCCTAGACGGACACGGCCCGTAGGTCGGTTGCGTTTTTTTTAAATAATTCCGCGCAGAAGAAAAATAAAAAGGAATACTAAACGGACTCCAAAAATCCCGAAATAAATTTTCCCCGGCTTCTAAAATCAAGCCGTCCAAGATGAACATTTATTTGGGGCCTAAATGCACTTTTGAAAAACACGCATTTTTCCTAAATTCAAATAAAAGGCGAAAAACTCCAGAATAAATCTTATTTGATTTTTTTATTAAATATTCATTATTTCTTTATTTTGGGAAAGTCATTTTATTCCCTCTCTGAATTTTTGGTAGTAGAAATAATTGAAGATAAAATAAATAAAATCAAATGATCATATTTTCAAAATTTGAGAAAACTCAAATAAGAAAATAACGAAATCCCCAAGTCTCTCCGTGGGTCCTTGAGTTGCATAAAATTTCTAGGATTGTGCCAACAATGCAACAAAATTATGATATGCAATGATGATCTATGTATAACATTCCAAATTGAAAATTTGGGATGTTACAAACCTACCCCCCTTAAGATGAATCTCGCCCTCGAGATTCGGGTTGGCTAGCAAATAGGTGAGGGTGGTCCTTGAGCAGATCTTCCTGTCGCTCCCAGGTGGCTTCCTCCTCGGTGTGGTGGCTCCACTGAACCTTGCAAAACTTGATAACCTTACTGCGGGTAACTCGGCGGGCATATTCCAGAATCTTAACTAGTTTCTCTTCATAAGTCAAATCATCTTTCAACTGAATCACTTCCAGAGGCACTGTATCTCTCAGTGGTATATCAGCCATCTCTGCGTGACACTTCTTCAACTGTGAAACATGGAACACATCGTGAACTCCTAACAATCCCTCAGGTAATTCCAACTTGTATGCTACTTCTCCCATGCGTTCCAAAACTTTGTATGGTCCCACAAAACGTGGCGCTAACTTCCCTTTAACTCCAAAACGCTTAACTCCTCGAAGTGGAGATACCCGAAGATAAACTCTGTCTCCGACTTCGTATTCTGTCTCCTTGCGTTTTGAATCTGCATAGCTCTTCTGCCTTGACTGAGCTACCTTGAGCCTGTCGCGAATCAACTTTACCTTCTATTTAGACTCCTTAATCCAATCCGGTCCAAACAACTGGCGGTCTCCAACCTCATCCCACAACAACGGGGTTCTGCACCTCCTTCCGTACAAGGCTTCGAAAGGGGCCATCCTCAAACTGGACTGATAACTGTTGTTGTAAGAAAACTCCGCGTATGGCAAGTTGTCATCCCAACTTGATCCATAATCCAAAACACAAGCTCTAAGCATATCCTCCAAAATCTGA
The DNA here is from genome assembly GCF_018294505.1 of Triticum aestivum. Classification (NCBI taxonomy): domain Eukaryota; kingdom Viridiplantae; phylum Streptophyta; class Magnoliopsida; order Poales; family Poaceae; genus Triticum; species Triticum aestivum. Next base: position 311,848,875 of record NC_057795.1, on the reverse strand, counting down.
TTGATTCTCTCGGTCTGTCCATCTGTCTGTGGGTGGAAAGCTGTGCTAAACTCCAGCCTGGTTCCCAATGTTTCGTGCAACTGTTTCCAGAACTTTGAGGTGAATTGGGTTCCTCTATCTGATATGATACTCCTCGGAACTCCATGCAAACATACAATACTTGTCATGTATATCTTAGCCAATTTGGCACTGCTGTAGGTAGTCTTTACTGGGATGAAATGAGCTACCTTCGTCAAACGATCGACTACAACCCAAATCGAGTCATAGCCTGAACGAGTCCTGGGCAATCCCGTGATGAAATCCATGCCTAGTTTATCCCACTTCCATTCGGGTATAGGCAATGGCTGCAACAATCCGGCTGGCTTCTGGTGTTCTGCTTTCACCCTCTGACATACATCACAAACTGCTACATACTCTGCAATATCCTTCTTCATTCCGGTCCACCAGAAAGTTTCCTTCAAATCCAAATACATCTTGGTATTTCCGGGGTGAATCGAATATGGTGAATCATGTGCCTCTTGCAGAATCAACTTCCCGATCTCCGGGTCATTGGGCGCATAAACACGGTCCTCAAATCATAGGTATCGTACTCATCCTCACAAAATCCCTTAGCCTTCCCTTCGCTCATTTTCTCCTTAATGGAAGCAACTTCCTTGCCTGTCTTTTGAGCTTCTCTGATTTCATCCATCAACGTAGACTGAATCTCCATTGCTGCTACATAGCCCCTCGGCACTATCTCCAAACATAGTTCATGAAGATCCTCGGCTAACTCCTTGGGTATTTCTCCCGTCATTAGTGTATTGACGTGGCTCTTACGGCTCAACGCGTCTGCTACAACGTTAGCCTTCCCGGGGTGATAATGCAATCTCATATCATAATCCTTAATAAGCTCCAACCATCTCTTCTGCCTGAGATTTAACTCCTTTTGCGTGAAGATGTACTTCAAACTCTTGTGATCCGTGTACACCTCACAATGATTTCCAATGAGAAAATGTCTCCACGTTTTCAGTGCATGCACTACGGCTGCTAACTCCAAATCATGAGTAGCATAATTCAACTCATGAGGCTTAAGCTGTCGTGAAGCATACGAAACAACTCTTCCCTCCTGCATAAGCACTGCTCCAAGTCCTCGACGTGAAGCGTCGCAATACACTTCATAATCCTTAGTCTGATCTGGCAGAATTAATACTGGTGAGGTAACCAAATGTTTCTTCAATTCCTGGAAACTAGCCTCGCACTCCTCAGTCCAAATGAACTTAGTATCCTTCTTCAACAACTCTGTCATAGGCTTCACAATCTTCGAGAAATTTTCAATGAATCTCCGGTAGTATCCTGCGAGTCCAAGGAAACTCTGGATTTCTCCAACTGTTGTTGGTGCTTCCCAGTTTGTCACAGTGACAACTTTAGTGGGGTCTACTGCGATACCTTCTCCGGATATAACATGTCCGAGAAATCCAACTTCCTTCAGCCAAAACTCACACTTGCTGAACTTGGCGTATAGCTGATGTTCTCTGAGCTTCTCGAGTACCATACGCAAGTGTTCCTTATGTTCCTCTTCATTCTTCGAGTACACCAAAATATCATCAATGAACACCACGACGAACTTATCCAAAAACTCCATAAACACCTTGTTCATTATGTTCATAAAATAGGCTGGGGTGTTAGTCAGACCAAATGACATAACGGTATACTCATACAGCCCGTATCTGGTGGTAAAATCCATCTTCGGTATATCCTGCTCCCAAATCTTCAACTGATGGTATCCTGATCGCAAATCGATCTTGGAAAACACCTTAGCTCCTTGCAACTGATCAAACAGATCATTGATCATTGGTAGTGGGTACTTGTTCTTGATTGTTACTTCATTCAATCCGCGATAATCAACAACCATTCTTAACGATCCATCCTTCTTCTCCACCAGAAGTACTGGCGATCCCCAAGGTGAAGAACTTGGGCGAATAAAACCTTTGTCCAACAGCTCCTTAATCTGCTTCTTAATTTCCTCCAAATCTTGGGCTGGCATCCTGTACGGTCTCTTGGATATCGGCCCAGTGCTTGGCAGTAGTTCAATTAAGAACTCAATGTCTCTATCCGGTGGCATGCCTGGCAACTCTTCTGGAAATACATCGGGGAAATCCTTTACCACTGGTACTTCCTCCTGCACAACTCCTGATAAGGAATTTACATGTGCTCTCCTCGGCTCATGCCATGATACATACTTGATTCTTATTCCTTCTGGTGTCGTAAGAAAAATTGTCCTACTGGCGCAATCAATGTTTCCTCCATACATCGACAGCCAATCCATACCAAGAATTACATCCAAACCTTGGGATTCCAATATAATTAAATCCGTTGGGAAAACATGCCTTCCTATACTTAATGGCACCTAAAAGCATCCTTGACTAACCATAAACTCAGCTCCCGGTGAACTCACTAGCATAGGTGTCTTAAGCGTCTTAGTGGGCAGGCTAAACTTATCCACAAATCCCCTTGATATGTATGAATGCGATGCACCAGTATCGAAAAGAACAACTGCAGTAAATGCCTTAACCAAAAACTTACCTATTACTGCGTCTGGCTGAGCTTCAACCTCCTCCACGGTAACGTGGTTCACTTGCCCCTTGTTGAAAGGGTTCGGCTTCTTTCCTGAGCTTCCATTGCCATTTCCATTTTGGGCTTCTGGGCAATCATTTGCATAATTCCCAGTCTTACGGCACTTATAACAAGTGATATGGCTCAGGTCTACCTTGGATGGTGTTGATGGGTTGGTGCGGCTTTGTCCATTGCTTCCTCCATTCCTGTTTCCATTCTTTGTGCCATTATGATTGTGCGAGCTGCCTCCTCCGTGAGTATGCTGAAAATGTCCTCCTGACTTTGGGGTAAAGCGTGGTTTCTGCTGAGCTCCAGAATTGTACTTCCCCTGTCCATACTTCCTCTTACGATTATCAATCTGCTGTTGCTTCCCCTCAATCATAAGAGCACGATCTACTAACTCCTGGTAGTTATTGAAAGTGACTACCATCAACTGCATGCTCATCTCATCATTTAGTCCTTCTAGAAACTTTTCCTGCTTAGCTGCATCCGTAGCAACGTCATCTGGGGCATAACGTGCTAGCTTACTGAAATCATCCACATACTGGCCAACTGTCCGTCCTCCTTGGCGTAAGTTGGGAAACTCACGCTTCTTCATGGCCATAGCTCCTGCTGAAACATGGGCAGTACGAAAAGGTTGCTGAAACTGATTCCATGTGACAGTGTCTACAGGGTAAGTGGCTGTGAAATTCTCCCACCATGCTGCTGCGGGTCCGTCAAGCTGATGTGCGGCAAACTTTACCTTTTCTCCATCTGTGCATCCTGATGTGGTCTACTCCCTCCCTATCTTACGGAGCCAATCATCTGCTACTATCGGCTCGGTGCTACTGGAAAACATCAGCGGATTCAACCTTAAGAAACATGCCAAATGGTCAATAGGTGGTGGTGGTGGTGGGTTGTTGTTGTTGTTGCCTTGGTTCTGTACCAATGTTTGAATCAAGGTATTCTGCTGCTGAATCAACTGAGTGATCTCTGGCGGGAAAACAAACTCGGGGTCGCGTCTCGGAGGCATCTGAGGGTTTAAAGGGGAGATGAGAGTTAAGAACAGAATGAGGTCTAGTGAGATAACACTACCCATATGCACATGAGACAACAACACACAATATCATTCCAATCAATCAAACAAGGGCATACAACGGTCTAACTATCGTTACAAAGTTCTTGGTCTAAAACTAATTAAACGGTGGAAAATTCTACTACTGTTATGGTGGTCAACTAGAAAAACTGCTCCGATGCAAATTCCATGATATCTGCTCCAGCTTCATCAACATAGTCATCATCGCTGTCGTCGGGATCCGAGTCGGTGTCGTCGATGATGATATAGTTATCTGGACAAGTAGGTTCATCCTCTTCTCCTCTGGGTGCTGATCCTCCCATGAATACTCCAATCTTCTCCTTAAGGTCACCGTTATGTCTTACTAGAGCGACGATTTCTTCCATATAGTCTTTAGGTGTAGCCTTGAGTTCTTCTTCTAGCTCCTTGATCTTGGTCATAGCCTTCTGCAGATCCTCCATATCTGCGCACATTTGATTCTCCTGGCGTCGGATGTGTTGGTTTAACTCCTGAATATAAGCTGCGATTGATCTGTCCTTCCTGGTGGTGATCATCTCCCAATGCTCATCTCGGCGCCCACAAATCTGGTAGATAGTATTCTTGAGATCGTTGTGGTAAACTTCTCCAATTCGTCCCATGGCAATGTGAGCTGCCATGCTCTTTCCTAGGCTCGATGTTGGTACATCAAAGGTAAACTCTATTGGCTCAGTGGCTGGTGCAAATGTCCTTCCTGGAATGTAGATTTGAATCCTCCAGCGCTCCTCTTCGGGTAAAGTGGCATTGAACGTCTCGGTCAAACTTGGCACTCCTATGTTCAGGTATCTAGTGGCTTCCTTCAAGTGATATCCAAAAGGTGAGTTCTCATCTGGTTGTGTGAACTTGATCCTTACATCCGCCATCCTAAAGAATAGAAAAGATGAGGAGTCAGAAATGAGAAGAAAGAGTAGTGATCTAGGGTTTAAGCTTAGTGGCCGTGTCCTACAGTCAGCGTGTGCTCTGATACCACCTTGTAGCGACCAGACCTCAAACAGTCTGATCTTTGTGCTCAGTGTCATCCCTGGATCAGTAATACCGACACCACACGGTACTTGGAGGATTTATAACAGAGTAGTAATCACACACTTATTACATCGAATGTCTCAAAAGAGAACTTACTGAAATAAATATGGCTTAAGGCCATCTAAAAACGATAACAGCGGAAGTCTTGGAAGATAAGCGAGTCCATCAACTCTAACGGCATCACTGAGTATAGAACCACGACCTAAAGGCATCTTACTCGTCGTCTGAAAAGTCTGCAACATGAAACGTTGCAGCCCGAAAACGGGTCAGCACATGGAATATGCTGGCAATGTAACACATAGAGGATAACAATGGATTAAGCTATACTACATGCATATTTGGCTGGTGGAAAAGCTCTATGGTTACAGTTTTGCATAAAGCCAATTTTTCCCTACTGCAAAGGAATAAATTTATTTAACTATCATGGTGGTTGTTAAACATTGAGAATGGTTGACAGCATTCTCAATCCCAATTAAAAGTACTCATTTAACCCATCAATATTAAATTAGAGTAATATGATGAGATTCACATGATATCCAAGTACTAGATACTCAAAAACGTCCATAACCGGGGACACGGCTAACCATGATTAGTTTATACACTCTGCAGAGGTTTGCGCACTTTTCCCCACAAGACTCGATCGCCTCCGTTTGATTCCTCGCACTTCATGGTGTTTGAGAAACGGATGACCGAGATATAGTCTTTCGGAAGCACTAGCACCTTACATGTGGGTAGACCGGTACACCTACTTTCCCCTACATATGCTAGTCTACCCGTAAGAGTTCGCACAACTTAGTTAACTATGCCAGAGCCCATAATGGCTTGTGGCTGCACACGTAAGTTTCTAGCATGAATAATCTCATGATCCCTTTGAGCCTGGGTGGCGGCCCGAAGAAATACAGGCAAGTCCTGATAGAAACCGGGTGCCTCAATCCACCCAGATGTGTGTTTAAGTTGCCATCTTAAATAAACCATTGATTAACAATCTCACATCTGTCATGGATACACTCACCCAATCCACGTCTACTAGCATAGCATGGCATAATAAGCAAACGTAGAAGTAGCTTCCAAAGGTTTGATAATAAAACAGAGGTACTACCTCAACTACTTCCCATCCCACAATTTAATTAGATCCTAATCATGCAATGTTTGAGGATTGATCTAATGCATAAAACTGGGTAGTAGAAAAGGTATGATCGAAGTGTTACTTGCCTTGCTGATGATCCGCGAAACCTAGAGACTCGAAGTAACAGGCGGCGCACTCCGGGTATTCTATCGCAGACAAACAAACAAGCATACAATAAGTACTCATCTAATGCACAGGTAAAACTCGAATAAAAGATCTAACCAGAATGTTCAACTTAAGAACTCCGGTTTGCAAAAAGACTCAAATCGAACAAAGCAACAAAAGTCAAACGGCAAAACAAAACAGCTTCGTTTTACTAATTTGGATCTAACTCAAATTTTACAGAAGCAAAAACTTGTTTAAGTTGATTATTCGGAAAGAGGGTTTCGAGACAAAACTCGAGGCGCTTAAATCGCCTGATTCTGATAAACGAGCGAAAAGTTAAACTAAAACGAAAATCGGATCAGGAATCGCGATCAGAAAAATCACGGATTAAATCCGAGAAAAAGAAAAACGACGAACGGGTTAACGAACGAACGTTCATTAACTAAACTAATCTGACGAATACGTTCGTTAAAACGAACGAACGAGTGAACACTCGCTAATTAAACTAAACCGAAAAATAAAAATCGATCTAATGAAAAAACCGAAACTAAAAAACAAAAATAAACCGATGGAAAACCGATCGGTTTTAAAAAAAAATCGGCACGGAAGTCGAGGCGGCGGCGAACCTCGGCGAGCGTGCGGGCAGCGGGGTCGACGGGGTCCGGCGAGGTCGGCGACGGCGGCGGGCGGCGGCGGCGGCGCGGCTAGGGTTGTGGGGGGCGGCGGCTGGGCCTCGGGCTGGCTCCCCCCGGCTTATAAAGCCCCGCGGGCCGGGAGTCCTAGACGGACACGGCCCGTAGGTCGGTTGCGTTTTTTTTAAATAATTCCGCGCAGAAGAAAAATAAAAAGAAATACTAAACGCACTCCAAAAATCCCGAAATAAATTTTCCCCGGCTTCTAAAATCAAGCCGGCCAAGATGATCATTTATTTGGGGCCTAAATGTACTTTTGAAAAACGCACATTTTTCCTAAATTCAAATAAAAGGCGAGAAACTCCAGAATAAATCTTATTTGATTTTTTATATTAAATCTTCATTATCTCTTTATTTTGGGAAAGTCATTTTATTCCCTCTCTGAATTTTTGGTAGTAGAAATAATTGAAGATAAAATAAATAAAATCAAATGATCCTATTTTCAAAATTTGAGAAAACTCAAATAAGAAAATAACGAAATCCCTAACTCTCTCCGTGGGTCCTTGAGTTGCGTAAAATTTCTAGGATCGTGCCAACAATGCAACAAAATTATGATATGCAATGATGATCTATGTATAACATTCAAAATTGAAAATTTGGGATGTTACACTCATAATAAATTTTAGTAGCATCATGAATGAATTCAACAATATAACTATCACCTAAAGCATTATTTTCATGATCCCCTAGCATATAAATTTTATTACTCTCCACATAAGCAAAATTCTTATCATTCGGAATAGTGGGAGTATCATAAGAAACTCGAATACTATAGATTGTTTCCACATTAAAAGAGTAATGTTCAGAAAAAGGGTAATCATAATCATGACAAGTTTTATAAATATAATCATCACTACTTTTTATAGCATAAGTATCATCACCATAATCATCATAAGTAGCAACTTTGTTCTCATCATAATCAATTGAAACCTCTTCCAAGATAGTGGAATCATCACTAAATAAAGTCATGACCTCTCCAAATCCACTTTCATAATTGTCACAATAAGATTCAACACCCTCCAAAATAGTGGGATCATTACTTCCTAAAGTTGACACTCTTTCAAATCCACTTTCATCAATATAATCATCATAAATAGGAGGCATGCTATCATCATAATAAATTTGCATATCAAAACTTGGGAGGTTAAAAATAACATCTTCATGAAACATAGCATCCCCAAGCTTGGGACAAACATTAATTGCAGCAAATAAGTTCTCAAACATGTCATTCTCATCAAACATAGCATCCCCAAGCTTGGGCCTTTTCATATCATAAGCATAATCACTCTCATCATTAATAGTATGGATAGCACCAATAGTATAGCAATTATCATCATCATAATGAGTAATAGGAGCAACATCATTTGGGAGGGATACCTTTTTACCTTTGCTTCTCCATCTTTTCTTTTTCTTCTTTGCATTATGTGTGGGTTTAATCCTCTTTTTGGAGCTCCTTATTAAAGAGATTGGTTGAATAGAAGGCTCCTCCTCGTTACCTGATTCATCATAAGAAAGAATAGGAGGATATTGGGAAATCTCTTCCCTTTCATTAGTATTCTCTTCATCTTCTATTTGTTTTCTTGTCTTTATGTAATTGGCAATATAAGGATTTTCAATGCAATTCACCGCACAATACATATAAATTTCCTCTAGATCAAAATCAAGAACTTTATCAAGGACAAATTCTGGAATATCCTTGGTTATATGTTTCATTTCTTCATAACCCAAAATCAAACTAAGTTCATTATGATGTGCAAGGGAAATCAAGTCATCACAATTTTTGGACATGATTCGATCATGAAACAATTTGCATTGGAGATTTAAATGACCATGTTCATTGCAAAGTTCACAAGTATGGCTAAAAAAATTTAAATTTTTAGAACAAACATCTAGCCTCTCTTGCAACCATTTAGTTTCTAAATACTTACGCCTCTTGCAAAATCTTTCTTCCCTATTTGGTGTCTACTTGCAAACTCTATGCACTCCATCGTTGTGGTCGGACTCTATTATGGATTTCTGACTACATTCTCCATAGGTCCCTCTTAGATCTTCTTTCTCCAATCTTGGATTAGGGGGTGATCCAATCATTGGTGAATGGGTTCAGTAAGGTAGAAGGAAAGGGCCCCTCCCGACCTGGGAAATTCACAGTAGGAAAGGCGAACAAAGAAATTTTTTCATTATATTATAAAGGATGAGATCAATTCGGAAGCATTTTTTCTTATTCTAGCAGACGGAATTCCTTTGGTCTAATTTATGAGTTGACATGCTTATAAGAGACATTTTCATCATGACTAGTGCAATCATCATTAGTATTATGGATATTCAAGGAATTCATACTCACAACATTGCAATCATGCTCATCATTCAAATATTTAGTGCCAAACATTTTAATGCATTGTTCTTCTAACACTTTGGCACAATTATAGGAATCCTTATTTTCACGGAAGACATTAAATAGATGAAGCATATGAGGCAACCTCAATACCAATTTTTTTAGTTTTGTTTTATAAACTAAACTAGTGTTAAAACAAGAAACTAAAAGATTCGATTGCAAGATCTAAAGATATACCTTCAAGCACTAACCTCCCCGGCAACGGTGCCAGAAAAGAGCTTAGTTGACGGGGTGTTAGTGCTGGTTACCTCGCCTCCCTGGCAACGACGCAAGAAATTAGCTTGATGTCTACTACACAACCTTCTTCTTGTAGACATTGTTGGGCCTCCAAGTGTAGAGGTTTGTAGGACAGTAGCCAATTTCCCTCAAGTGAATGACCTAAGGTTTATCAATCCGTGGGAGGCGTAGGATGAAGATGGTCTCTCTCAAACAACCCTACAACCAAATAACAAACAGTCTCTTGTGTCCCCCAACACACCCAATACAATGGTGAATTGTTTAGGTGCACTAGTTCGGCGAAGAGATGGTGATACAAGTGCAATATGGATGGTAGATATAGGTTTTTGTAATATGAAATTATAAAAACAGCAAGGTAAGAAGTGGTAAAAGTGAGCGTAAACTGTATTGCAATGCTTCGAAACAAGGCCTAAGGTTCATACTTTCACTAGAGCAAGTTCTCTCAACAATAATAACGTAATTGGATCATATAACAATCCCTCAACGTGCAACAAAGAGTCACTCAAAAGTCACTAATAGCGGAGAACAGACGAAGAGATTATTATAGGGTACGAAACCACCTCAAAGTTATCCTTTCTGATCAATCTATTCAAGAGTCCGTAGTAAAATAGCACGAAGCTATTCTTTCTGTTCGATCTATCCTAGAGTTCGTACTAGAATAACACCTTAAGACACACATCAACCAAAACCCTAATGTCACCTAGATACTCCATTGTCACCACAAGTATCCGTGGGCATGATTATACAATATGCATCACACAATCTCAGAATCATCTATTCAATCCAACACATAGAACTTTAAAGAGTGCCCCAAAGTTTCTACCGGAGATTCAAGATGAAAACGTGTACCAACCCCTATGCATAAGTTCACAAGGTCACTGAACCCGCAAGTTGATCAACAAAACATACATCAAGTAGATCACGTGAATATCCCGTTGTCACCACAGATAAGCACATGCAAGACATACATTAAGTGTTCTCAAATCCTTAAAGACTCAATCCGATAAGATAACTTCAAAGGGAAAACTCAATCCATTACAAGACAGTAGAGGGGGAGAAACATCATATGATCCAACTATAATAGCAAAGCTCGCGATACATCAAGATCGTGCCAAAGCAAGAACACGAGAGAGAGAGAGAGAGAGAGAGAGAGAGAGATCAAACACATAGCTACCGATACATACCCTCAGCCCCGAGGATGAACTACTCCCTCCTCGTCATGGAGAGCACCAGGATGATGAAGATGGCCACCGATGATGGATCCCCCTCCGGCTTGTGGCGGGGGAACTCCCGATCTAGGTTTCTTTCTGGGGGGTTCTGTATTTATAGAAATTTTTGGCGTCGGTCTCATGTCAGGGGGGTCTCTGAGTCGTCCACGAGATAGGGGGGCGCGCCCAGGGGGGTAGGGCATGCCCTCCACCCTCGTGGATGGCTCGGGACTCTTCTGGCCCAGCTCTTTTACTTCGGGGGCTTCTTTTGGTCCATAAAAAATCATCAACAATTGGCACGTCAATTGGACTCCGTTTGGTATTCCTTTTCTGTAAAAACTCAAAAACAAGGAAAAAACAGAAACTGGCACTAGGCTCTAGGTTAATAGGTTAGTCCCAAAAAATCATATAAAATAGCATATAAATGCATATAAAACATCCAAGATGGATAATATAATAGCATGAATACTTCACAAATTATAGATACGTTGGAGACGTATCAGTCGACCATAACTCTTAAAAATTATATTAACTCATATCAATGACATAAACAACTAGAGAGCAATAATAAGATATCTCAAATAGCAACATGTTGTCAAAACAACCATGATATAATATGACACTAGTGGTATCTCGCTAGCCCTTTCTCAGACCGCAAAACATAAATGCAGAGCACCCCCAAAGTTCAAGCAGCGACTAAACATTGTAATTCATGGTAGAAAAGATCCAGTCATGATGCATCCAAAATTAGCTATACACAATGCATCAGCATGACAACAATGCTCTCAGGTTTTGGCGCTTAGTTGAGAAGGTGATGACACAACATAAAAGTAAATAGACAGTCCCTTCGTAGAGGGAAGCAGTGATTTGCAGAGGTGCCAGAGCTTAAGTTTTTAAAATAGAGGTAAATGATATTTTGAGACATGCACCCTTCTCATTTACTCCACGACCACCAGTTATCAATATCTTCCATGCTAAGCACGCTAGTGGCAGTTCCCAAGCGGAAATGTAAAGGTTATGACTCCATTGGGAATTTTTGTTTGATTATTTGTAAGCTCTTTTCTTTTTGCAGTTTGGGACTGGGCATCCCTATTACCGCCCTTTTTCTCGTGCAATGGTGAGCGAATAAACACTTGACCTGAGAATAACCCGCTCAGCATGGAAGATACCGACTACCTCATGTCATTCCATGAATGATCCAGACACACAAAAGGATATTTATTTGAAGTTTTTAGAGGTGGCACATGCAAATTTACTTAGGACGGCATGGTAATACCCCATATAGGTAGGTATGGTGGACTCATGTAGAATAACTTGGGTTTCAGGTCTTTGGATGTACAAGCAGAGTTCCCACTTAGTACAGGTGAAGGCTAGCAATTAGGTTGAGAAGCGGCCAGCTAGAGAGCAACAACGGTCATGAACATGCATTCTGCATAAGTAACATTGGATACTAGCATGAGTAGGATATGAACACCATGAACATAAATATCATAGAGGCTCTGTTGGTTTTGATTCAACTACATGCATGAACATGTGCCAAGGCAAGCCACTCGAACATTCAAAGGAGGATACCATATCATCATACTACATCACAATCATTTTAACGCAATGTTGATATGCAAGATAAATCATTATTCACTCCTAGCTACTTATGCATGGCATGAGAAACTATAATCTCTAATTGTCATTGCAAACATGTTTGATCATAATAGGCTGAAGCATAGATACTAGGTTAAACATATTTACAAAAACAGAACAAGTCGAGTTCATACCTGTTTCTCTCTGCCACGACCAGTTCATCCAATATCGTCATTATTGCCTTTCACTTGCACGATTGAACGATTTGAAATAATAATAGTGCAAGAGTGTCATGGACTAAGCTGTAATCTGCAAACATCTTATTCAAGAGGAGAAGACAAGGTAATATGGGCTCTTTGATAGATCAATCAAAGCAAATGGAAGCCACTCAACATTTTCATGATTGTCTTCTCCTCGATATGACTCGATAAAAGAAAAAAATCAGAGAAAAACACTGAAATATTTTTGGAGTTTTTAGATTATCGAAAGCGAGCAAACAAAAAAGGGAAAAGCAAAAACGAGAAAAACTATTTACACGGGAAAGCTCCCAACAAGTAAAAGAAGAACAAGAAAATCTTTTGGGTTTTCTTTTTAGTGCTACAACAATTTAAACTAGGAAGAAAAATCAAAAAGAAGCAAGAACATATTTTTGGATTCTCTCAAAGTTTTTCAAAAACATAGGAAGAAAGCAAGGAAAAATAAATTAAACATGGATGATACAATGATAAAGTGTGGACACCGACAACTGGAATGAAATGTGTGAACATGAATGTAATATCGGTGGGAATATGTACTCCCCCAAGCTTAGCCTTTTGGCCTAGCTTGGTAATCAGTCAGTAGCCTGGATGGTAGTTGGCGTGGTAGCTCATGGAAGCCCTCGGTGCGGATGCCTCAGCCCGTCGTGCTGCCTCCACTGTTGCATTGTGGGCTCGAGCCTCGCTCTCTAGAACAAAATATCTTCCTCTGTTGTGATAGTCAATAAGAGTAGGCTCAGGCAAATATGTGTGCACAACAGAAGTTTGGTTAAATAGAAAATTATAAATGAAGTCATGAATTTTCCCTTGAGGATCTTATGGCTTTTTAAAGCCTCAAAATCTAAGTACTGCGCGGGTAGGATAGGGTCAAAGGGCAAAGGTGGAACACCCAACTCTCATGCTGAACGTGTGGCATAAATTCCACCATAGTAATAGCCACTGCTAGCGTTATGTTGTAGTCTGCATGCAACAATCCCTGCAAGATTATAAACCTTTTCAACGGTGAGAGCGGCACGTATGAGGCTCAAGTCTGGAGCACAAAGTGTACTACAGTCTTGCTTGCCTACTATGCATTTTCCATTGAATAATGTGAAGTACTGAATTGTAGGAAAATTTATGCTCTTTATTCTACCTTGTGTCACTCCCCTAGTTTCACCAAAGCAAAGGCTAGTTAGAATGACTCAAACTCAGATCTAGGGGGCTCATCGAGTAAACCCCGGAATGGAATTTTGCAGAGGTGAGCAAACCTTTCTAGAGAAATGGTAAGTGGATTATCATAAAGTTTAAAAGACACCCTAGACTCATGGGGGAAGAAATTAAATTATTCGACAAAATGATTCGGTGAGGAGGAGGCGTTGGTCGCACTTATCTGAAATGTAGGGACCAAGTTCGGCATTGTGAACTAATTGCTCAAATTCCTCCTTAATACCAACTCTCTCCATTTAATCATCACATGTCCATAAGCATGTTTTGGTGGTGGCACTTCGAATGGACTTTTTGCTTGGTTCAGCGTAGGACCGGCGAACGGAGCTGCTACTAGAGTATCTTCTCCTCGAAGAACTCCTTCCAAAGAAGTTCATAATGTTCACGTACAATTTTCTGAAAAATTTTGGCATGAAAATTTTATTAACAAAACTTCACAAGATTGATAGCAACTACTCATAGGAATGTATAGAGGGCATAACAAGCATTCAAACTACTTAGAACTCTAAGAATTCAACATGCAAGCTCATCTACAGTAGCACCAAGAGTAGCTAATTATTCTAAATATAAACCACTAAAACAAAAACTAATTGGACACATGGAGGAGTCACATACCAAGGAACAAATCCCCGAAACAGTTTTGGAAACGGAGATTCGAGAAAAGAGATCGAAATCCGCGGTTTTGGGGGCAAGAACACGAGAGAGAGTGTGTTGATGATTTTTTTTGGGTGAATGGAGCGGTGTGGGAGGAAGAAGTAAGTGAGGGGGCCCACCAGGTGGGCAGCATCCACCGGGGCGCACCTAGGGGTGCTGGCGCACCCAGGTGGGTTGTGCCCACCTGGTGCACCTCCCTCAGGTATTATTTGCACTAGAAATTCATAAATATTCAGAAAAAATCGTATCCGGTTTTGAGAGCATTTTGAGAACTTTTATTTTTGGGTCATTTTTTATTGGATGGAAAAAGCAGAAGACAGACAAAGCATGGAATTTTATTTTATTTAACTAATAAAGCAGAAAACAAAAGGTCGAGACATAAGATAGCGCTTACTAAATTCATCAACTTCATACCTTTCAAAAATGATCCATTAATAAGGTTGATCAAGTCTTATTAACAAGCACTTTCGATTAGCATGAAACCGAAGAACTTTCATACATCACTAAGTTCCATCAATGGGGATATGAATGTCCACAACAATAAGCATTTCATATTTCTTTTTGACAGTAGGTAGAGGTAGTTGAAAACTTCCAATAGTGATTGTCTGAGATTTTTCAATAACATTAATACCATTCACTTGGAATTGTTTCTTCGGAAAGTGCACCTTATGCTCATTACCATTGATATGAAAAGTGACCTTGCTTTTATTGCAATCAATAACAGCCCCTGTGGTATTCAAGAAGGGTCTACCAAGGATAATTGACATGTTTTCATCCTTGGGCATCTCAAGTATAACAAAGTCAGTCAGAATAGTAACATTAGCAACAACAACGGGCACATCCTCACAAATACCAATAGGTATGGCAGTGGATTTGTCAGCCATTTGCAAAGATATTTCAGTAGGTGTGAGTTTATTCAAATCAAGTCTCTTATATAAATAGAAAGGCATAACACTAACACCAGCTCCCAAATCTCATAAGGCAGTTTTCACATAGTTTCTTTTGATGGAGCAAGGTATAGTTGGTATTCCCGGATCTCCAAGTTTTTTAGGTACTCCATCTTAAAAGTGTAATTAGCAAGCATAGTGGAGATTTTAGCTTCCGGTATTTTTCTCTTATTAGTTATGACGTCTTTCATATACTTTGCATAAGGAGGCATTTTCAAGATATCAGTCAAGCGAGTGCGCAAAAAGACTGGCCTAATCATTTCGACAAAGCATTCAAATTCTTCATCATCTTTATTTTTAGTTGATTTTGGTGGAAAGGGCATAGGATATTGAACCCATGGTTCTCTTTCTTTTCCATGTTTTCTAGCAACAAAGTCTCTTTTGTCATATGTTTTATTCTTAGGTTGTGGGTTATCAAGATCGACAGCTGGTTCTATCTCAACATCCTTATCTGGTTCTTTATCATTAGGTTGAGTGTTTTCATGAACCTCATCATTATCGTTTTCATTATCAGAAGGTGGGTGTTCATTACCAGATTGAGTTTCAGCATCAGAGATAGAAACTTCATTATCATTATCAGGAGGTTTTTCTATTTCAGGTTCACTAGAGGTAGGCAAAGTCTTATTAGTTTTCTTTTTCCTTTTCATTTTAGAAGAACTAGGTGTAGTGGTGTTGTTCCTTTGAGAATCTTGTTCAATTCTCTTTGGATGTCCCTCAGGATAAAGTGGTTCCTGAGTCATTTTACCTCTTCTAGTTGCTACTCTAATAGCAAAGTCACTTATATTATTGTTCATTTCATCAAGTAACTCTCTTTGAGATTTAGAAACTTGTCCTAATTGAGTTTGAACCATAGAGGCATGTTTTCCTACACCTCTAACATCATTTGATATTCTAAATAACAAGTCACTTAAGCGAGCAATCATATCAGAGTTGTATTTCAATTGTTTCATAACATTTGCATTGAAGTGATCTTGCTTTCTAATGTAATTATCAAACTCATAAAGGCATTGACTAGGATGTTTATTATGAGGATCATCACTATCATTGAATTTCATTAAAGATTTTACCTCTACCACCTTGGGTGGTGGCAGTGCTTCAAGCCCACATATTTCTTCGATAGGTGGTAAATTTTTAACATCCTTGGCCTTAATACCTTTTTCCTTCATAGATTTCTTTAACTCTTGCATATATTCAGGACTGAGATATAAGATACCCCTCTTCTTCTAAGTGGGTTTAATAGGTGTTTCGGGAGGAGTCCAATCATCATAATTTTTCAATATGTTATTCAATAATTCCTCGGCTTGCTCAATAGTTCATTCCCTGAAAACACAACCAACACAACTATCTAGGGAGTCCCTAGAAGCATCGGTTAGTCCATTATAGAAGATATCAAGTATTTCATTTTTCTTAAGAGGATGATCAGGCAAAGCATTAAGCAATTGGATAAGCCTCCCCGAAGCTTGTGGGAGACTCTCTTCTTCAATTTGCACAAAGTTAAATATTTCCCGCAAGGCAACTTGTTTCTTATTAGCAGGGAAATATTTTTCAGAGAAGTAATAGATCATATCATGGGGACTACGCACACAACCAGGAGCAAGAGTATTGTACCAAGCTTTAGCATCACCCTTTAATGAGAATGGAAATAACTTGAGAATATAGTAATAGCAAATCTTCTCATCATGAGCAAAAAGGGTAGCTTTATCATTCAACTTAGTAAGATGTGCCACAACAAATTCAGTTTCATAACCATGGAAAGGATCAGATTCAACCAAAGTGATTAACTGTGGGTCAATAGAGAATTCATAATCCTAGTCAGCAATAACAATAGGTGAAGTAGCAAACTCAGGATCACATTTCATTTTAGCATTCAGAGATCTTTCTTTATACTTGCACAATAATTTCTCTAGATCATCTTTGTCCTTACAAGCAAGAATATCTCTAGTTGCCTCCTCACTCATAGTATAACCTTCTGGTAACTTTGGCAATTCATATCTAGGAGGACTAGTTCTAGTAGGTGTTTCAAGATTTTCAGTTTCATGTTCATCATCAGATTCAACAATACCATGTTGTCTTACTCTAGCAATTTGTTCATCAAGAAAATCACCTAGTGGCACATCATCATCAAGCAAGGTACTAGCATCATCATGAGTAACATTCATAGCAGAAGTAGCATCATCAATAACTTGCGACACATCAGATTTAATAGCATGTTGTGGAGTTGCAAGTTTACTTATAGCAGAAGGTGAATCTAAAGCAGAACTGGATGGCAGTTCCTCACCTCCCCTTGTTTTTGAGGGAAAAATCGTAGTCTTAGCATCCTTCTGATTCTTCATAGTGATAGTATGGTAATACTCCCAAGTGACTCAACAAATATAGCTATGCTCCCTGGCAACGGCGCCAGAAAAAGGTCTTGATAACCCACAAGTATAGGGGATCGCAACAGTTTTCGAGGGTAGAGTATTCAACCCAAATTTATAGTTTCGACACAAGGGGAGCCAAAGAATATTTGAAGGTATTAGAAGATGAGTTGTCAATTCAACCACACCTGGAGATTAATTATCTGCAACAAAGTTATTAGTAGCACAGTAGTATGATAGTTTTGATGATAGCAGCAGTAGTAATGGTAACAGTAACAGTGATAGCAGTGATATTGTAGCAGTAACCATAGCAGTAGCAACAATAGTAACTTAACAAGAACAATATATGATAAATTTGTAGGGATTGGATCGGTGACTCGTTGGAAGATATTCATCATGATACAGTTATAACCTAGGGCGATACGGTACTAGCTCCAGTTCATAAATATAATATAGGCATGTATTCCGTAAATAGTCATATGTGCTTATGGAAAGAACTTGCATGGCATCTTTTATCCTACCTTCCCATGGCAGCAGGGTCCTATTGGAAACTAAGGGATATTAAGGCCTCCTTTTAATAGAGAACCGGAACAAAGCATTAACACACGGTGAATACATGAACTCCTCAAATTACGGTCATCACCGGGAGTGGTCCCGACTATTGTCACTCCGGGGTTGCCGGATCATAACACATAGTAGGTGACTATAACTTGCAAGATCGGATCTAGAACATGGATATAATGGTGATAAACGGTTCAGATCTGAAATCATGGCACCTGGGCCCAAAGTAACAAGCATTAAGCATGGCAAAGTCATAGCAACATAATTCTCAGAACATAATGGATACTAGGGATCAAGCCCTAACAAAACTAACTTGATTACATGACGAATCTCATCCAACTCCTCATTGACCAGCAAGCCTACGAAGGAATTACTCACTCCCGGTGTGAAGCATCATGGAATTGGTGCTGGAGATGTGTTGGTGATGACAAAGATCGAACATCCCCCTCTCCGGAGCCCCAAATGGACTCCAGATCTACCCTCCCGATGAAGAACAGGGCTTGGCGGCGGCTCCGTCTCGTGAAACGCGATAATTCTTTCTCCCTTATTTTTTCTAGAAATATGGGATTTTATAGCATCGGTTTGAGGGTCATCGGGGCCACCAGGTGGGCAGCACCCACCAGGGCGCGCCTGGGGGGGCTGGCACGCCCTGGTGGGTTGTGCCCACCTAGGTGCCCCCTCAGGTCAATCCTGGCTCCAGAAATTCTCTTATTTGATATAAAAAATCCTCGCAAAGTTTCGTTCCATTCCGAGAACTTTTATTTTTGCACAAAAAATAACACCATGATAGTTCTGTTGAATACAGCGTCAGTCTGGGGTTAGTTTCATTCAAATCATGCAAATTAGAGTCCAAAACAAGAGGAAAAGCATTAGGAAAAGTAGATACATTGGAGACGTTTCAAGGACCCGTCTAAAACGGCCTCTATCGGAACTCGTCTGGACGCCACGCTAGACGTGGCACTCCGCGAATTTCTTCGCGAAAACTGGGATATATCCGCTTGGCACCTGTCAGGGATATACTCCGCGGCGTAACCCGGCCGGACTTGGCGACTCACTAAGGACCTGCCCTGACTGGAAGACTCACTAAGTGACCCGCCCGTGCCTGGCGACTCATGGGTGACCCAGCGAGTGGATCAAAGGAATGACAAGACCCGGTGGCCCAGAAGGCGGTTTATGGAAGACCAGTTCATGATTATGGTGGGCCGGTTTATGAGGAAAGCACAAGGAATATTCTCCTACAAAGTAAGCAAGACTAGGACTCCACTTGTAATAGAGTAATCCTAATCCTACTAGGACTAGTCATGTAACCCGCCACTTCAACTTATATGAGGAGGGGCAGGGCTCCCCAAAGAGGAGGAAGAGAAACAATCTCTAGGGCTAGAAACAACTAAAGGGGAGTCGGCTTATGCGGCGTCTCCCTGATGAGCATAATGAGATCTAGCCACAAACAACATGTAGGGCTATTACCGGATAATGTTTCCCGGGGCCCGAAGCTATCTAAATCCTTGTCTTGTGTGTTGCGTCTCTCGTCCCGATCAACCCCTCTCAAGCTACCACATAGATGCGTTGGCCTTCCGACTAAGTCCTGACACTAAGGACATCTGCCGTGACAATTCCACGACAGTTGGCGCCCACCGTGGGGCGACTCGGAGGACCTCCGCCGTCGCGACTGAACCCGCCTTGAGCCGCGTTCCGTCGGTCTCCGCGGATTTCGCTCCGAGTCGCCCTCGCCTCCATGGTCTTAAAATATCTGTGTCTTCGACTCCAAGCCGGCATCTGCTTCCAGTTTGCCGCCTCGCCGCTGCGGGCGCATCTTGCACCAAGCCGCCCCGCGTCGAGTGGTCTCCGCTGCTGCGAGCCGCCCGGCCATCGAGTGACCTTTGCCTGCTGATACGTCTCCAACGTATCTACTTTTCCAAACACTTTTGCCCTTGTTTTGGACTCTAACTTGCATGATTTGAATGAAACTAACCTGGACTGACGTTGTTTTCAGCAGAACTGCCATGATGTTGTTTTATGTGTAGAAAAGAAAAGTTCTTGGAATGTCCTGAAAATCCACAGAGGCACTTTTTGGAATTAATAAGAATTTCTGGGCGAAAGAAATACATCAAGGGGCCCAGGGCCTGTCCATGAGACAGGGGGGCGCGCCCCCCCTATCTCGTGGGCCCCCTAGACCTCCACCGACCTCAACTCCAACTCCATATATTCACGTTCGGGGAGAAAAAAAACCATAGAGAAAGTTTCATCGTGTTTTACGACACGGAGCCGCCGCCAAGCCCTAATCTCTCTCTGGAGGGCTGATCTGGAGTCCGTTCGGGGCTCCGGAGAGGGGGATTCGTCACCGCCGTCATCATCAACCATCCGCCATCACCAATTTCATGATGCTCACCGCCGTGCGTGAGTAATTCCATCGTAGGCTTGCTGGACGGTGATGGGTTGGATGAGATTTACCATGTAATCAACTTAGTTTTGTTAGGCTTTGATCCCTAGTATCCACTATGTTCTGAGATTGATGTTGCTATGACTTTGCTATGCTTAATGCTTGTCACTAGGGCCCGAGTGCCATGATTTCAGATCTGAACCTATTATGTTTTCATGAATATATGTGTGTTCTTGATCCTATCTTGCAAGTCTATAGTCACCTATTATGTGTTATGATCCGACAACCCCGAAGTGACAATAATCGGGATACTTCTTGGTGATGACCGTAGTTTGAGGAGTTCATGTATTCACTATGTGCTAATGCTTTGTTCCGGTTCTCTATTAAAAGGAGGCCTTAATATCCCTTAGTTTCCTCTAGGACTCTGCTTCCACGGGAGGGTAGGACAAAAGATGTCATGCAAGTTCTTTTCCATAAGCACGTATGACTATTTACAGAATACATGCCTACATTACATTGATGAACTGGAGCTAGTTCTATATCACCCTATGTTATAGATATTACATGAGGAATCGCATCCGGCATAATTATCCATCACTGATCCATTGCGTACGAGCTTTTCACATATTGTTCTTCGATCATTTACTTTTCCGTTGCTACTGTTACAACTATTACAAAAACCCAAAAACATTTGTCTTTACTTTTGCTACCATTACCTTTATTATCATACCACTTTTGCTACTAAATACTTTGCTGCAGATACTAAGTTATCCAGGTGTGGTTGAATTGAAAACTCAACTGCTAATACTCAAGAATATTCTTTGGCTCCCCTTGTGTCTAATCAATAAATTTGGGTTCAATACTTTACCCTCGAAAGCTGTTGCGATCCGCTACACTTGTGGGTTATCACCTGCAAGCCGCCGCTGCGGTTTGGTTCCGCCCCGGGCGTCGGGTGGCCTCACGCCAAGTTCCTGAATATTTGTGTCACAATAGAGAAAGCGATTTGTCAATCAGGCAGGTCATTCTACAAAAGTACTACCAATCCTTGAAGCAGTACACGCACGAGTACCGGAAGGAGACCTAGAATCCACTTCCATGTGAGACTAAGGAGGAATAATAAAAAAAGAGAGATCACGTGATGAAGGATCTAAGCTAGACTGACAGATATCAATTTTAGTAATCGAAGGATCAACCAGAGGAAGTACTAATGTGCATCAGGATGGATTAATGTACATGCGAGATTTTTGTCAGTAAATCGCTGCGTCCGAACAAAGCGACTCGGATTACCAGTCTCCTACACTGATCAGAAGTGGTGACAACAATACAGTCCATATGCATCAGGTTACACTGATGTGCATTAGAGACGGTCAGCAAGACATCTTGATCAAATTCTCGCGGACATTTCACATCGATTGTCCAAATATATCAGGTGCTATTTATTCAGTTTATTTTATCAGTACCTACTAATTTGTCTGAGAACAATTACTTGGGCATGTAGTATTGTTTTGCAGGACAATTGTTCATTACAAATGAGGCATTATACTGCCGGTATGGAGCACGTGCTGGTAACGTTATGCAGCGACATTCTTGTCTGGGCCTCATTACCCGATGAACGGACGTGCGCAAGTTGCTGCCCCTGTGGCCCGGTCTACATTAATTCGCCCGTCCGAGCGGGTTACCGCGCTCGTGATTACTCGCCCGCCCGCATGGCTTACCGTGCCTGCGGTTGACTCGCCCGTCTGCACCGGCTTACGACATTGCTGCCGACTCTCCCGTCCGTACCGGCTTACAACGCCGCGGCCAGCTCATCTATCTGATCTCACGGCCAACTCAGTCGTGATTGGTTTTAGGGTCACCGAGGTGATTATCAACCTTGCGACGGATAATTTCCGGCCTAACATATCAGGACAATTATTCACAGCCGAAGTGGAGTTATATCGCGGATATGGAGTGCATAGCATCGTCATTTTGCACTAACATTTATCCGTACTACCGTGCTCAACGAAAGTGCTTATGCTGCCGCCTTGCGGTCTGGTCTACATCAACACACCAGGCCACACCTGTCTGCATGAGCTGTTTATTGAGTATGAGCAAGTCACTTCTTGGGTAGCCTAGTTTTCTTTCAACAAATTGGAGGCAAATTATCATCAGCCACCGTCTGCGCTGGATGGCTCAATGGACATGCGCACAAGTCGCCGCCACTGCAGTTTCGTCAACTTCAAACAGCCAATTGGAAGGAACCATTGGCCGAGTTGCTGACACAACTCATACGGGATCATTTATAACCCGCCGCAGTCACCTCAACCTTCTGTGGATTAACATCGTGTTATCAACACCAATGATATACACCTTCTGCTATGGTTAAATACGGAGAATCTCAAAACAACTCCTTGAGTCGTCTTAAGACTCGGGGGTTA
Source organism: Triticum aestivum (assembly GCF_018294505.1). Classification (NCBI taxonomy): domain Eukaryota; kingdom Viridiplantae; phylum Streptophyta; class Magnoliopsida; order Poales; family Poaceae; genus Triticum; species Triticum aestivum. Next base: position 311,826,059 of record NC_057795.1, on the reverse strand, counting down.
TGATGACATGACTCAGCAAATCTTGCCAGTTTAAGCGAATGTAAGAATGCCAGGACGATGGAGGGAAAGATAACCCGGTCCCGGAGGCTACTGCTATATTGATGAAAATTTAAATGCCGTCAAAGAATTTCCGGCTCAAAAAGTATAGGACAAAATACCGGCTCAATGAAGAAGTTTCGGGTCATCAGAAAGGATTCCGGTTCAAAATCCGGTTCAAAGGAAGTCAGTCTCATTGAAGCTCTCAAATATCAGGTTTAAAATCCGGTTCAAAGGAAGCCAGTCTCACTGAAGCTCTCAAATATCCGGTTTACAATCCGGTTCAAGGGAAATCTATCTTCCACAAAGCTCTGAAGCTCTCAAATCTGGTTTAAGAATTGCCGGTTCAAAAAGAATTAATTTCTCGCAAGTTCAAGTTTAAAGGCCGTCAGAAAATTTTCGGCTAAAAGTGAAGATTCCGGTTTAAAATCCGGTTCAAGGGAAAGATGTCTCCCACAAAGCTTTGAAGCTCTCAAAATCTGGTTTAACATCTGGTTCAAGAAGAAATATCTCTCGCAAAGTTCGAGTTCTCAGAAAAATCACTTGGGGGCTTGGTCGTATTCGAACCATAGCTACACCTCTTGACCGGCGTAAGGCCACCAGGGAAATCACTTGGGGGCTTGGTCGTATTCGAACCATAGCAACACCTCTTGATCGGCGTAAGGCCAATAGGAAATCACTTGGCCAAAGAGAGTGTTGCAAAAGCACAACTCAAACATAGGCACCCACTGAGCACAGCTCAGAATGTTACCTGGGGGCTCTTTGCTTGCACAACAACAAAGCATGTTAAACCTTGTAACAGGCTATCAAGCCAGGCTTGGAAGCCAGGTGTATTCACCTAAAACTCTGGGTTAACCTGCCTTCATCAAGTAAGTCACTCCGCCCAGGTAATCCTGGTATGACCCGCCGAATGTTTGACAAGTCAATCTTATACAGACCCTGAACTTGTCAAAGTTAAAACGATGATTGGTTAATGTGAGGTCCATCTTAAAAGGCTTTGTAAAATGGTTTAACTCAGTGGCCTGGCAGCCCATGAAAAGCCTCAAATTTGGGCCTGGCAGCCTTTGAAAAGCCTCGATTACACGTTTCCATTTGCTTTTATTTGCCAAAGTCTCTTCTCCTTTGATAAGGTTTTATGATAAACCGGCGTCTATTGACCCGGCCTGACTATAAGTCATCAATATAATCCGGTGTTTGTTAACCCGGCTTGACTTTCAACTATAAGTTGTTAGTACACAACCAACTATAAACCGGTGTTTGTTAACCCGGCCTGGCTTTGACTATAAGTCGCCAGGATGATCATCCGGTGTTTATTATAACCCGGCATGGCTTCATTATAAACCATCAAAGCATGGTGGGAATTACCACCAAAGCATGGTGGGAGTTATCAGTACTCCAGATTTGGGTTATCACCTTTACTACAAAAAGTTGGTAAACCAGCGATGTGATTCAATGTCACAGGTATGATATATTTCATATTTGATTATTCTTAAGTGCAGCCTTGGTTATAAACCCATGTTATATGTTGGGCATTATGACCCGTCCGGCGGTAAACCGCCAGGACACTTTAAACTTGTTGTATGCAGAAACAGGTTGAATAAAGCATAATTATAAATCATCGGCGTTTATTAACCCGGCCTGGCTTTGGATTATAAGTCGCCAGTATATATTTGGATTGCGCCATTGGAATCATGCGCTTATAAATCATTGGGTATATTATTCAAATTTTTAATAGCCAACATGGCTGGATTTTATTTATGGTTATCAATAACCAGTATTATGATTAAGGTTTTCAAAGTCTCTTTAGCGCAATGGCTATCATATTATCAATGGATATGATTTATTCTACAATTGAAGGAATAGTCCCGAGTCGCTGCAGGCTTACGACCCGGCACTTGGGGGCTACATTATTTCAGTTGAGATTACATCAAATACACAAGTCTCATGTCGCTGCAAGCATGCACCATGACACTTGGGGGCTAATGCAAAGTCATTGTTTGCTCACCTTATTGAAGACTGATACGTCTCCATTGTATCTATAATTTTTGATTGTTCCATGCCAATATTATTCAACTTTCATATACTTTTGGCAACTTTTTATACTATTTTTTGGGACTAACATATTGATCCAGTGCCTAGTGTCAGTTCCTGTCTGTTGCATGTTTTTTGTTTCGCAGAAAACCCATATCAAACGGAGTCCAAATGGGATAAAAATGGACGGAGAATTATTTTGGAACATTTATGATTTTTGGGAAGTAAAATCAACGCAAGACGGTGCCCGAGGGGGCCAGGAGATAGGGGGGCGCGCCCCAGGGAGGCAGGCACGCCCTGGACTCTCCTGGGCCCCCCGTAAGGCGGTTGATGCTCTTCTTTTGCCGCAAGAAAGCTAATTTTATGAGAAAGATATGGGCGAAAGATTCACCTCAATCGGAGTTACGGATCTCCGGATATAAAAGAAACGGTGAAGGGGTAGAATCTGAGAACGCAAAAACAGAGAGATATATCCAATCTCGGAGGGGCTTTCGCCCCTCCCAAGCCATGGGAGCCAAGGACCAGATGGGAAACCCTTCTACGATCAAGGGAGGAGGTCAAGGAAGAAGAATAAGAAGGGGGGCTCTCTCCCCCTTGCTTCCGGTGGCGCCGGAACACCGCCGGGGGCCATCATCATCACCGCGATCTTCACAAACACCTCCATCATCTTTGCCAACATCTCCATCACCTTCCCCCATCTATATCCAGCGGTCCACTCTCCCGCAACCCACTGTACCCTCTAGTTGAACATGGTGCTTTATGCTTCATATTATTTCCCAATGATGTGTTGCCATCCTATGATGTCTGAGTAGATTTTTGTTGTCCTATCGGTGATTGATGAATTGCTATGATTGGTTTGAGTTGCATGTTTTATTATTGGTGATGTACTATTGTGCCCTCCGTGTCGCGCAAGCGTGAGGGATTCCCGCTGTAGGGTTTGCAATATGTTTATGATTTTCTTATGGTGGGTGGCGTGAGTGACAGAAGCACAGACCCGAGTAAGTAGGTTGTTTGCGTATGGGATAAAGGGGACTTGATACTTTAATGCTATGGTTGGGTTTTACCTTAATGAATCTTTAGTTTTGCGGACGCTTGCTAGAGTTCCAATCATAAGTGCATATGATCCAAGTAGAGAAAGTATGTTAGCTTATGCCTCTCCCTCAAATAGAATTGCAATAGTGATTACCGGTCTAGTAATGTAGTCAATTGCTTAGGGACAATTCCGCAACTCCTACCACCACTTTTCTACACTCGCTATATTTACTTTATTGCTTCTTTATCTAAACAGCCCCTAGCTTTTATTTACGCGTTCTTTATTATCTTGCAAACCTATCCTACAACACCTACAAAGTACTTCTAGTTTCATACTTGTTCTAGGTAAAGCGAACGTCAAGCGTGCGTAGAGTCATATCAGTGGCCGATAGTACTTGAGAGAGTATTTGTTCTACCTTTAGCTCCTCGTTGGGTTCGACACTCTTACTTATCGAAAGAGGCTACAACTATCCCATATACTTGCGAGCCATCAAGACCTTTTTCTGGCGCCGTTGCCGGGGAGTCATAGCGTGGGGTAAATATTCTCGTGTGTGCTTGTTTGCTTTATCACTAAGTAATTTTTATTTGATGTTCTAAGTTGTGATCTATCTTTAGTTATGGATACGGAACACGCAATACCAAAAAAATTAGGTGTACTTGCTACTCATGGAGATGGGGTAACTCCTAAAACCCTCGATTCTCATTATGTGAAAGATATTATGTACTACTTTGATAATCCTGAGAAAACCCCGTTCAACTTTATAATGGGAGACACGTTGGATCAACGTGAATACTTTAGGGATTATCGCTTGACACAAAAAGGGAAACTATTATGGGATCAAATTAATATGTTGCGTTGGTATGCCCGGGATCTATGCTTGAGACATGATATTACTTATTGCTCTAGGATGAAGGCTCCACACCTTCCCTTTTCATGCAAATTTATTGATAATGAAACCTTAGCTTCTTATGCTAATGGTATATATGTTTACTATGATGTTGAACAAATTGAAGAATTTATTGCTTTTAAGGCTGCTTATGAAATTGAATCTTTGTTTGAAAAGTATGAAGCTTTAGATGATGATGTTTATAGGCCTGAAAATCTTGCTATACTTAGATATTGCTATGAAAATTATGAATACAATTACTATATTAATGCATTTATTGAGAAAGTCTCCGCTGTCCAAGAAGAGACTAATATTTTGCAGGAAGCTATGGAAGAAGAAATTGATGAAACTGTGAGCTCATTGGATGAAAAAGATAACAAGGAGAGCGAAGAACAAAAGGAGGAAGAGCGGATTGATCACCCGTGCCCACCTTCTAATGAGAGTAACTCTTCAACTCATACATTGTTTAATTCCCCTTCGTGCTTACCAAAGGATGATTGCTATGATGATTGCTATGATCCCTTGGATTCTCTTGAAATATCCCTTTTTGATGATGCTTGCTATGCTTGTGGCCAAGATGCCAATATGAATTATGCTTATGGAGATGAACTTGCTATAGTTCCTTATGTTAAACATGAAATTGTTGCTATTGCACCCACGCATGATAATCCTATTATCTTTTTGAATTCTCCCGACTACACTATATCGGAGAAGTTTGTGCTTATTAAGGATTATATTGATGGGTTTCCTTTTATCATTGCACATGATAATTTTGATGAATGTGATATGCATGTGCTTGCTGCTCCTACTTGCAATTATTATGAGAGAGGAACTATGTCTCCACCTCTCTATGTTTCCAACACGATAGAATTGCAAGAAACTACTTATACTATGCATTGGCCTTTACTTGGTGTGCATGAATTGTTATTTTATGACATGCCGATGCATATGAAGAGAGTTAGACTTCGTTGATGCTTGATATATGTTACTTTATGCTCACTACTAAATTACAAATCATTGTTAATTAAGATTGGCTTTGATATACCTTGGGATCCGGATGGATTCATTACTTGAGCACTAAATGCCTAGCTTAATGGCTTTAAAGAAAGCGCTGCCAGGGAGACAACCCAGAAGTTTTAGAGAGTCATTTATTTCTGTTGAGTGCTTTCATATAGTTTAAAAACAAAAAAAAAATAAAGAGGGGAACCTAAAACTTTTCAAAAAAGGAAAGTGAAAGTGAGAAAGACAAGCATTGTTGAAGTGGGAGAGCTCCTTGAACTTTGTTCATGCTCACGAAAACTTTGTGAATCTTGATTATAGAAAATTTTCATAAAAAATAATTATCCCCTTGTATAATTCCATTGTATTATAAAAATAATGTGCTAAGGTTTGCCTTTAGGATGTTTACAATGCTTGTTGGTTTGTACGGTGCAGGACAGAAACTTTGGCAGTAGTGCGCGATTTTACATTTTTAACTGGAACGTCAATTGGTTCTGATTCCTTTTGCACTGTCTTGCGATACAACTTGTTTATTTTTCCTAATTGTGGTACAATTTTTGGGGTACCATAAGTATGGTGGATGTTCATATTGCTACAAACTGTTCTGTTTTTGACAGATTCTGTTTTTGATGCATAGTTTGCTTGTTTTGATGAATCTATCGATTTATATTAGTGGATTAAGCCATGGAAAAGTTATATTACAGTAGACACAATGCAAAAACAAAATATGAATTGGTTTGCTACAGTACTTAGAGTGGTGATTTGCTTTATTATACTAACGGATCTTACCGAGTTTTCTGTTGAAGTTTTGTGTGGATGAAATGTCTAAACGAGGAGGTCTCGATATGAGGAAAAGGAAGAGAGGCAAGAGCTCAAGCTTGGGGATGCCCGAGGCACCCCAAGTAAATATTCAAGGATACTCAAGCGTCTAAGCTTGGGGATGCCCTGGAAGGCATCCCCTCTTTCTTCAACAAGTATCGGTATGTTTTCGTATTCGTTTCGTTCATGCATTATGTGCAAGTCTTGGAGCGTCTTTTGCATTTAGTTTTCACTTTTATTTTATGCATCATGCTGGTATGAGATAGTCCTTGGTTGATTTATAGAATGCTCATTGCACTTCACTTAAATCTTTTGAGTGTGGCTTTATAGAATGCTTCATGTGCTTCACTTATATCATTTGAAGTTGGATTGCCTGTTTCTCTTTACATAGAAAAACGCCATTTGTGGAATGCTCTTTTGCTTCACTTATATTTTTTAGAGCATGGGCATATCTTTTGTAGAAACAATTAAACTCTCTTGCTTCACTTATATCTTTTTAGAGAGATGACAGGAATTGGTCATTCACATGGTTAGTCATAAAATCCTACATAAACTTGTAGATCGCTGAATATGATATGTTTGATTCCTTGCAATAGTTTTGCGATATAAAGGTGGTGACATTAGAGTCATGCTAGTGGGTTGTTGTGGATTGTAGAGACACTTGTGTTGAGGTTTGCAAGTCCCGTAGCATGCACGTATGGTAATTGTTGTGTGACAAATTTGAAGCATGGGGTGTTTCTTTGATTGTCTTCCTTATGAGTGGCGGTCGGGGACGAGCGATGGTCTTTTCCTACCAATCTATCCCCCTAGGGGCATGCATAGTAGTACTTTGCTTCGAGGGCTAATAAACTTTTGCAATAAGTATATGAGTTCTTTATGACTAATGTGAGTCCATGGATTATACGCACTTTTACCTTTCCATCATTACTAGCCTCTTCGGTACCGTGCATTGCCCATTCTCACCTTGAGAGTTGGTGCAAACTTCGCCGATGCTTCCAAACTCCGTGATATGATACACTCTATCTCACATAAACCTCCTTATATCTTCCTCAAAACAGCCACCATACCTACCTATTATGGCATTTCCATAGCCATTCTGAGATATATTGCCATGCAACTTCCATCATCATCGACTTGAGCATTTATTGTCATATTGCTTTGCATGATTGTAAGATAGCTAGCATGATGTTTTCATGGCTTGTCCATTTTTTGATGTCATTGCTACGCTAGGTCATTGCACATCCCGGTACACTGCCGGAAGCATTCATATAGAGTCATATCTTTGTTCTAGTATCGGGTTGTAATATTGGGTTGTAAGTAAATAAAAGTGTGATGATCATCATTATAGAACATTGCCCCAGAAAAAAAAAGAAAAAAAGAAAAAAAAAGGAAAGGCCAAAGAAGCCTAAATAAAAAAGGGGGCCAAAGAAGCCCACCCAAAAAGAAAAAAAAAGAAAAAAAGAGAAAAAAAGAAAAAGAAAAGGGGCAATGTTACTATCCTTTTTCCACACTTGTGCTTCAGAGTAGCACCATGTTCTTCATATAGAGAGTCTCCTATGTTATCACTTTCATATACTAGTGGGAATTTTGATTATAGAACTTGGCTTGTATATTCCAACGATGGGCTTCCTCAAATGCGCTAGGTGTTCATGAGCAAGCAAGTTGGATGCACACACACTTAGTTTCTTTTGTTGAGCTTTCATACACTTATAGCTCTTAGTGCACCCATTGCATGGCAATCCTTACTCCTCACATTGACATCAATTGATGGGCATCTCCATAGCCCGTTGATTAGTCGCGTCGATGTTAGACTTTCTCCTTTTTTGTCTTCTCCACTTAACCCCATCATTATATTCTATTCCACCTATAGTGCTATATCCATGGCTTGCGCTCACGTATTGCGTGAGGGTTGAAAAAGCTGAAACGCGTTAAAAAGTATGAACCAATTGCTCGGCTTGTCATCAGGGTTGTGCATGATGGGGGCATTTTGTGTGATGAAAATGAAGCATGGCCAAACTATATGATTTTGTAGGGATAAGCTTGCTTTGGCCTTGTTGTTTTGAAAAGACATGATTGCTTTATTGGTACGCTTGAAGTATTATTGTTTTTTATGTCAAATGATAGACTATTGCTTTGAATCACTCCTATCTTAATATTCATGCCATGATTAGACTTATGATCAAGATTATGCTAGGTAGCATTCCACATCAAAAATTATCTTTTTTATCATTTACCTACTCGAGGACGAGCAGGAATTAAGCTTGGGGATGCTGATACGTCTCTGTCGCATCTATAATTTTTTTATTGTTCCATGTCAATATTATTCAACTTTCATATACTTTTGGCAACTTTTTATACTATTTTTTGGGACTAACATATTGATCCAGTGCCCAGTGCCAGTTCCTGTCTGTTGCATGTTTTTTGTTTCGCAGAAAACCCATATCAAACGGTGTCCAAACAGGATAAAAACGGACAGAGAATTATTTTGGAATATTTATGATTTTTGGGAAGTAAAATCAACACAAGACGGTGCCCGAGGGGCCAGGAGATAGGGGGGCGCGGCCCAGGGAGGTAGGCGCGCCCTGGACTCTCCTGGGCCCCCCGTAAGGCAGTTGACGCTCTTCTTTTGCCGCAAGAAAGCTAATTTTATGAGAAAGATCTGGGCGAAAGTTTCACCCCAATCGGGGTTACAGATCTTCGGATATAAAAGAAACGGTGAAGGGGTAGAATCTGAGAACACAAAAACAGAGAGATAGATCCAATCTCGGAGGGGCCCTCGCTCCTCCCAAGCCATGGGAGCCAAGGACCAGAGGGGAAACCCTTCTCCCATCTAGGGAGGAGGTCAAGGAAGAAGAAGAAGAAGGGGGGCTCTCTCCCCCTTGCTTCCAGTGGCGCCGGAACGCCGCCGGGGGCCATCATCATCACCGCAATCTTCAGCAACACCTCCATCATCTTTGCCAACATCTCCATCGCCTTCCCCCATCTATATCCAGCGGTCCACTCTCTCACAACCCACTGTACCCTCTACTTGAACATGGTGCTTTATGCTTCATATTATTTCCCAATGATGTGTTGCCATCCTATGATGTCTGAGTAGATTTTTGTTGTCCTATTGGTGATTGATGAATTGCTATGATTGGTTTGAGTTGCATGTTTTATTATTGGTGTTGTCCTATTGTGCCCTCCGTGTCGCGCAAGCATGAGGGATTCCTGCTGTAGGGTTTGCAATATGCTTATGATTTGCTTATGGTGGGTGGCGTGAGTGACAGAAGCACAGACCCGAGTAAGTAGGTTGTTTGCGTATGGGATAAAGGGGACTTGATACTTTAATGCTATGGTTGGGTTTTACCTTAATGAATCTTTAGTATTTGCGGACGCTTTCTAGAGTTCCAATCATAAGTGCATATGATCCAAGTAGAGAAAGTATGTTAGCTTATGCCTCTCCCTCAAATAGAATTGCAATAGTGATTACCGGTCTAGTAACGTAGTCAATTTCTTAGGGACAATTCCGCAACTCCTACCACCACTTTTCCACACTCGCTATATTTACTTTATTGCTTCTTTATCTAAACAGCCCCTAGCTTTTATTTACGCGTTCTTTATTATCTTGCAAACATATCCTACAACACCTACAAAGTACTTCTAGTTTCATACTTGTTCTAGGTAAAGCGAACGTCAAGCGTGCGTAGATTCGTATCAGTGGCCGATAGGAATTAAGAGAGTATTTGTTCTACCTTTAGCTCCTCGTTGGGTTCGACACTCTTACTTATCGAAAGAGGCTACAACTATCCCGTATACTTGCGGGCCATCAAAGACCCGACTCATCACATTGTAATGAGCCGACCCTTGGGGGCTACCAATTGCTCCTGTCAACTATTCAAGGTACAAAGCTTTTTATCCATTATATTGAAGGGTCCACTGCTCAGTTGGTAAAGCACAAGGCTTTTAACCTTGTGGACGTGGATTCAGGCCCCATGATGGGGTTTACATCATATGATGTTATTTCATTGAAGTATATATCAAGTCCCAGCTCAATATTATCTTATTGAGCCAGCCTTTGGGCGCTACACGTTGTTGTTCAAAGTTTACATGATTATATTTACAAAGTCCCTGCTCATTATTGCATAATGACCCGGCCCTTGGGGGCTACACTAGTTGAAGTTTTTTGAGCATCAGGCAATTACAAGTCCCAGGTTGCTGCAAGCATGACAAGTCGACACTTGGGGGCTACATATATGGAGTAATAAGTTTTTACTAGTGACTAAGATGAACAACATGGATTTCTTCAAAGTGGCTATTATTATATGGAAACAAGTCTCAAATCATCACTTTGTTCTGCTCAAGACTTGGGGGCTACAGGTAATATGGATATAAGGGAGAAATATCTTCCAATTTTCAGTTTTGAGAAAACCAGATTGACCCGGCGTCTACAACAATTATGATCCGGCATCACCAACAATTATTTACCCGGCGTCACCAATCATTATGACTCGGTAATGCAACAATCATAACCGCCATCATCAATGATCATGAGCTGGCGTTAGCAACAATCATGACCCGGAGTTATCAGTTTTTATAACCTGGCGATTTTGGAAATCATATATCGGCAAGTTCTACATTTTAAGCCGACTGATTATCAGTTGAATATTTGAAGGCCAATATTTTTGTCAAGTTAGAGCATTGAAGGCCGAGTCAAATGGATTCTTTATTTACAACATTTCTTCTACAAGCAAATTGATTATGAAGCTGGTCTATTGACCCGGATTTTCTAGAAGGAAGAAATGACAAGGATTTAAGGATGATCAAACGCTGGTTTATAAGAATATTTAACTCGGAGCACAAGCCGCCAAATTTGTTCTTGTGTTTATGTTGCAGATTAGTTTAATGGATAAATCCAAATTAAACTGGGGGTTAACGTCGGGCATATACCCCGCGGCATAACCCAGCCAGAAGTATAACCCGGCCGGACTTGGCGACTCACTAAGGACCTGCCCTGACTGGACGACTCACTAAGTGACCCGCCCGAGCATGGCGACTCATGGGTGACCCGGCAAGCGGGTAAGAGGAACGACAAGACCTGGTGGCCCAGAAGGCGGTTTATGGAAGACCGATTCATGATTATGGTGGGACGGTTTATGAGGAAAGCACAAGGAATATTCTCCTACAAAGGAAGCAAGACTAGGACTCCACTTGTAATAGAGTAATCCTAATCCTACTAGGACTAGTCATGTAACCCGCCCCTTCAACTTATATAAGGAGGGGCAGGGCTCCCCAAAGAGGAGGAAGAGAAACAATCTCTAGGGCTAGACACAACTAAACGGGAGCCGGCTTATGCGGCGTCTCCCTGATGAGCATAATGAGATCTAGCCACAGACAGCATGTAGGGCTATTACCGGATGATGTTTCCCGGGGCCCGAAGCTGTCTAAATCCTTGTCTTGTGTGTTGCGTCTCTCTTTCCGATCAACCCCTCTCAAGCTACCACATAGATGCGTTGGCCTCATGACTAAGTCCTGACACTAAGGACATCTGCCATGACAATTCCACAACAGCACCCTTTCAACATGCCAGACATCCCAACTTCCCAAGGGACCTCGCAGAGCATAGCGTGAACATAATAGAGGGATCTAAATCAGTTAAACAGGCGTTGCATAGGTTCTCCAAGCCAAAGAGACTAGCAATGGGAGAAGATCTGGCAAAACTACTGGAGGCCATATTCATTCGAGAAGTTAAACATTCGTACTGATTGGCAAACCTGGTCATGGTACACAAGTAGGATAAATCCTAGAGTTTGTGCGTCGATTTTAAAGACGTCAACAAAGCCTTCCCTAATGACCCCTTCTCGCTATGTCGGATCGACCAAATTATCAATGTCATGGCCGGGCATGACCTCTTATGTTTTCTGGATGCGTGCTTGGGCTACCATCAAATCAGGATAAAGGAATCCAACCAAGAAGCAACTGCATTTATCACTCCCTATGGTTCGTTCTGCTTCAATACACCTACCAAGCTCAGAGATATCCTGAGATCGGTAGGATGCATTGCCTCCTTGAGCCAATTCAAAACACCTGCCGAGCTCAGAGATATCTAGAGATTGGTAGGATGCATTGCCTCCTTAAGCCGATTCATATCTCGCCTGAGTGAAAAGACACTTACCGTGTGCCAACTGCTCAAATAGCTCTGGAAGAAATCAAAACACTGTTCGCCACTAACCCTGTCCTAGCCGCTCCTTACCTTGGTACCTCTCGGCAACCAACCATGTGGAGATCATCGCCACTGGCCATGTGAACATGCATGACGAAATCCTCAATCCATAAGAGAGGGTCCGTTGTTTTGTCATATTGCTTAATATTTATGGGTTTAAACCCTTCGGGGAACTAATGCTGCATTACCTCGTCTATTAAGCACATGGGATGGGCAGATCCTCGCACCTTGGTGCTAGCATGACGAACATCAGATGTGGTTACATTTTGGTCGCGTGTATAATCGTGTATATCATCGTTTTCGGCTAGCCAAGCTATGTAGCCCACGTATCCAGCAGTTGGGCGTTCCCTAGATTTGTAAATTGACTGAGGTGGAGCCGTTGTTTATGGATGGAGCTTATTCCTCATATCATGTTTCTTTAGGGGCCATGGTGGATCTATTTCGCCTCGGTGCCAAGGAGCTTCTTGGAGGTTCTTATTTCCGTGGGATGGCCTATCTCGGCCCCGAGGTGGGCGGGCGGGCTATTCGGCCCATTCTCACTTAGATAGCACGTTGTTTCTCCCTCCTCATTCAACTCTGGAAGCAAATTCCTTTGGGGGTAAAATTTATTGGCCCCGATTTTCCCAAACTTGTCCTCAAGATCCTGCTCGGCCCCGAGAAACTTGACCATCTATCGTTAAGATCGTCTTGTTTGGATTTAAGTTGTTGGGTCTTTTGATTGATGCACTTGGTCGTGCTAGCCAATTACCCATGAAAAGTTTTGAGATAAGGTGCCTCGAGGGGCTCCTCAATAACACTAAGTTCGTCGGACCGAGGCTTCTATCCTCCTCGTACTCTAGATAATAATCGACATCCTCGGGGTTGTCATCGCCCGCGTTGATCATATCATCGTCAGTGTTGTTGTTCCCAGCGCGAGCATCATTGCCAGCGTTCTGGTTGTCAGCGCCATTTTGAGCAGCGTCATTATCGGCAATGTCACCATTTCCAGCGCCACCTTTGTTTGCCTCGCCATTGTGAGTGCCTACATTACGTGGGCCTCTACATCGGCGTTTTGGGGAGGGGGGGGGGTTCCGCTGCCCCTCCGTCCTTGGGGGTATCCACCATGTAGACATCATAGGTGGAGCTACCTTCCTACTTGCCGGTATTAGTAGTGGTGGGCGGTGATGTATTGTCCGACGCCTCACCGACACTTCATCCATGTCGGCATATTCGTCGGATGCATACGCTAGAACATCAGTCAAGTCCTCGATAGTAGCAACTAGGTGAGTGGAGGGTGGGTTTAAAATTCTAGTCCTCCAGACTTTTCCCAGATTTGATCGTAGACCGCGGGCCGACTATCCAAGATGGCAACGATCTAAATCCAATCTAACATCTCGTTCAGAAGCACTTTGTCGACCTCGCCCATATCTTGACCGAAGGCTGGCCTTAGCTAAAGTTTTGCGGAGGTCCCATCTGGCATGGCCTCAGGAATTTTGTTGATTGAACTTGATGTTTGACCTGGTGAGGCAATGTTCGGCTCTGAGCTCGAAGCCAGATCTGATGAGTGATCGACGCCATGGTCCTGATCCACGATTAAATCCGAGATTGGCACTTTGACACTGACAAGGTCCTTGGACTGGTCTGACACCCAACCCAAAAATGTAAGTTTTCCGTAGGTGTGTGTACTGTATTCCATGTTTCCAAACCTGATGGTCTATCCTGGAGCAAAGTTTTTGATCTGGACGAGGTGGCCAGTCTAATCATTATAAAGTGTGACGCTGCCGAAGACAAAAAGTTGTATGTGGAAGAAGGTCTCCCCACAGCCAATACTATCATCGATCTGAAGACGAACCATTGACTTGTTCTGTCCATACAACAAGACATGTATGGGCCATCAATGTCGGGGTTAAATTCGGCGGGTCTCAGGTAGGGAGTCTCGAGCTGGTGATCTTTGCTAGATGGTAACAGGACGGACAAGAGACATGAGTTTTACCCAGGCTCATGCCCTCTCGATGAGGTAACACCCTACGTTCTGCTTTTGTTGTATTGATTGTGATGAAATACAAAGTACAAGATGATCTACCTCTAATACGTCTCCAACGTATCTATAATTTTTTATTGCTCCATGCTATTATATTATCTGTTTTGGATGTTTTATATGCATTAATATGCTATTTTATATTATTATTGGGACTAACTTATTAACCTAGAGTCCAGTGCCAGTTTCTGTTTTTCCTTGTTTTTGAGTTTCGCAGAAAAGGAATACCAAACGGAGTCCAAACGTAATAAAACCATCACGATGATTTTTCTTGGACCAGAAGACACCCAGGAGACTTGGAGATCAAGTCGGAAGAGCCACGAGGCATCCACAAGGGGGGCGCCTAGGGGGTAGGGCGTGCCCCCTGCCTTGTGGGCCCCCATAACTCCCCTGGCCTAATTCTTTTGCCTATATATTCACATATGTTCCCAAACCACCAGAGGCATCCACGAAAACACTTTTCCACCACCGCAACCTTCTGTACCCATGAGATCCCATCTAGGGGCCTTTTTTGGCATCCTGGCTGAGAGGGATTCAATCATGGAGGGTTTCTACATCAACTCTATTGCCCTTCCGATGAAGCGTGATTAGTTCTCAGACCTACGGGTCCATAGCTAGTAGCTAGATGGCTTCTTCTCTCTTTTTGATTCTAAATACCATGTTATCCTTGATGTTGTTGGAGATCTATTCGATGTAATCTTCTTTTGCGGTGTGTTTGTCGAGATCCGATGAATTGTGGATTTATGATCAACTTATCTATGAATATTATTTGAATCTTCTCTGAATTCTTATATGCATGATTTGATATATTTTTAATGCTCTTCGAACTATCGGTTTAGTTTGGCCAACTAGATTGGTTTTTCTTGCAATGGGAGAACTGCTTAGCTTTAGGTTTAATCTTGCGGTGTCCTTTCCCAGTGACACTAGGGGCAGCACGACACATATTTTGTATTGTTGCCATCGAGGATAAAAAGATGGGGTTTTCATCATATTGCTTGAGTTAATTCCTCTACATCATGTCATCTTACTTAATGTATTACTCTGTTCTTCATGAACTTAATACTCTAGAAGCAGGCAGGAGTCGGTCGATGTGTGGAGTAATAGTAGTAGATGCAGAATCATTTCGGTCTACTTGACACGGATGTGATGCCTATATTTCATAGTCATTGCCTTAGATATCGTCATAACTTTGCGCTTTTCTATCAATTGCTCGACAGTAATTTGTTCACCCACCGTATTATTTGCTATCTTGAGAGAAGCCTCTAGTGAAACCTATGCCCCCCGGGTCTATTTTCCATTATAAGTTTCCGATCTACTATTTTCCATCACATAAGTTTTCGATCTACTATTTTATAATCTTTTATTTTCATTTGTTTATCTATCTCTATCATATCTCACTCTTGCAAGTAATCATGAAGAGATTTTTTTTGAGAGTACGCCAAAAGCGTACCTTAATTTTATAGAAGAAGAGAGCAGGAGTCACAATACAAGAATGGAAGCAGGGCTTCCAAAACAGAAACGCACACCCTAGTACACCCGGCGATCTAGCCTATGCCTACACTCTCACAAAACGATCCAAAACCTCCTCCTCCTAAACCCGCTAGTCTCCAATCCTTAAGCTCTATGACAATGGTGCGCGCCAATTCCAAAGCGGTCTTCTGCTGGTTGGGCCAATGAAAGACTCTGGCGTTGCGCTGCTTCCAGAGAGCCCAGATGGTCACAATGATCACCGTGTCGAAACCACGCTTATGGCCTTTCCTGAAGTTTACTCTAGTGGTCAACCACCAATCTAGTAAGGTGTCTGCCTGAGTAGGGAGGGAGCCCCTCAAGCTCGCTCCTCAAACATGTAGTGCCACACCTCCCTGGCGTAGACACACTGGATGAGAATGTGCTCCGTGTTGTCTTCGTCTTGCAAACACGTGTAGCAAGTGGACGGGTCACTTTGGAGTCCATGACTCGCTCTTCTGTCAGATGTCCAAATCCGGTGCTGCACGGCCAACCACGCAAAGATTTTACACTTGAGGATAGCCCAGCTTCTCCAAATGCAGGTGGCGTAGGGGGCTGTCGGTGTCAAAACCGGCGGATCTCGGGTAGGGGGTCCCGAACTGTGCGTCTAGGCGGATGGTAATAGGAGACAAGGGACACGATGTTTTACCCAGGTTCGGGCCCTCTTGATGGAGGTAAAACCCTACGTCATGCTTGATTGATATTGATATTGTGGATGTTTACAAGAGCGGATCTACCATGAGATCAAGGAGGCTAAACCTTAGAAGCTAGCCTATGGTATGATTGTTGTAATGTATATCCTACGGACTAGGGCCATCCGGTTTATATAGACACCGGAGAGGGCTAGGGTTACATAGAGTCGGTTACAATGGTAGGAGATCTACATATCAGTATCGCCAAGCTTGCCTTCCACGCCAAGGAAAGTCCCATCCGGACACGGGACGAAGTCTTCAATCTTGTATCTTCATAGTCTTGGAGTCCGGTCGATGATGATAGTCCGGCCGATGATAGTTCGGCCGATGATGGTAATCCGGCTATCCGGACACCCCCTAATCCAGGACTCCCTCAGTAGCCCCTGAACCAGGCTTCAATGTCGATGAGTCCGGAGCGCATATTGTTCGGCATTGCAAGGCGGGTTCCTCCTCCGAATAATTCATAGAAGATTGTGAACACCAGGATAGTGTCCGGCTCTGCAAAATAAATTCCACATTCCACCGTAGAGAGAATAATATATACACAAGTTCAATCTGCTGACGTTTTCTGCGGCATGACATCACACCACTACCAAGCCATTACTTGAATCGTTTTTTACTTTACCACCTCAGCGCATTTAGCGAGGTGGTTTCCTTGGCACGTCTTGTCGAAGCAGAGATCGTGTTCCCCCTTAATCCGGGATTCTCATCAATACGGACGTGGGTAATCCAACCGCGCCATTGATGGTGGCGCTTGGGAGATAAGCGAGTTTTACCAAGCTGGTGGGGACGCATAGTCTTCGTCCGCCTATATATAAGGGATAAGGATTCACCTTTTCACCTACGCCTTCTTCCTCCTTTGCTTATTCATCTCCGCGCACTCGAGCTCCAGTGCCCAAGTCCGCACATCCCGTCTCAACCTTCCCCAGCCATGTCTGGAGCGGGAGGCAAATGGATGACCTCCTCCGTTACGGAGGAGCACATCGAAAGACTGCGTGGCGCCGGCTATCTGTCCGGCGACATCGCGCACCTGCTGCCCAACGAGGGGCAGCTCATCCCCACCCCCAGGCCCCATGAGAGGGTCGTTTTTCTTCCCCATTTCCTCCACGGACTGGGCTTTCCACTTCACCCCTTTGTCCGGGGGCTCATGTTCTACTACGGCCTGGATTTCCATGATCTAGCGCCGAACTTCATCATCAACATCTCGGCGTTTATCGTCGTGTGCGAGGCCTTCCTCTGCATCCAGCCCCACTTCAGCTTGTGGCTCAAGACCTTCAATGTCAAGCCGAAGGTAGTGAAGGGCACTCAAGCGGAGTGCGGAGGCGCCATGTTGGGCAAGATGCCCAACGTCCTTTGGTTCGAAGGGGCCTTCATGGAATCCGTCAAGGGATGGCAATCGGGGTGGTTCTATATCACCGAGTCGCGCGACCCTACGTGGGCGGCAGCCCCCGAGTTCAGATCTGGTATTCCCACGCAGCTCACCTCCTGGAAAAAGAAGGGCTTGCAGTGGGGTAGTTCAGAGGAGGTGACGGGACTCCAAGCCTGTATCCAGAAGCTGGTGAAGAAGCTCAGGCTAGTTAACGTGGTCCAAGTCATGCTCGTCCGCCGGATTCTCCCATGCCAAGAGAGGGCATTCAATCTGTGGGAGTTTGATCCGGAACAGCACCAGACGTTGAGCGAGCTCTTCGACACGACGTACGAAGGCGCCTGGAGGGTGCTGTTTAAGGGCGCCGAAGCCCCCGGATCCGCGACTGAAGATCGCGGATTTCGCTCGCAGCGTCAAGCTGACGAGGTAAGTGATTCTACCCCTTTACGGGACACTTGCTTTTTTCATAGTTTGACTCTATGCGGGTTTTGATTTCCCCTTTTCCTTTGACAGGACTGGATGAAGAAGGCGGAGCAGATCAACTGCCCGGCTCCCATGCCAGAAAACCCAGTAGACGCCCGTCTAGCGAGGCTGCTGGTTCCGGCACCGCACGTGGTGCCGGAGAAGAAGGCCACGGGTACTCGAAAGAGTTCCCGTTTTCAGGTGTCCGACGACTCCGAGGCGGACTCCTCCCCCGAAAATGAGGAGGAGAAAGAGGACTATCTCCCAGAGGAGGGAGAGAGGAAGAGGAAGGCTTCCCCAACAGGGGAGGCCGAAGGGTCCAAGAGGGGAAGGACTATTCCCCCGGACAGCTCCGCCAACATCAACGTTGGCGAGGAGGAATGGCCTTCAAGGGCCAGGCCTCCGGTGAGATCGTAAGTATCCGGATTCCTGAATGATTTATAATTTCTTTTTATGTCACATAGTGTCCTTCTAATGCCGCATACTGCCTGCAGTCCGGCCGATGATGATCTCCCCGCTTCATCGAGCGGGTCGTTGGCTCCGTCGGATGTGGACTCCATCCCGACGGCCTCTACCCCTCGCGCCACTGAGGACGCCGAGGTGGGGTCCCAAGAATGGACCCATCAGGGGGAGGCTCCGGAGGCGCCACAAGGCGGCCTCCCGGACTTTGCGCCGGACTCCACATCGGAACCCGCAGTGGTTCCGGAGTCCGGCCGGCGGCCCCTTCGCAAGAAAGGCAAGACCGTGACGCCGGCGGCCTCCGTCCAACCGGAGGTGCCGGACAACTTGTTGGAGGCGCTCCAAGGCGCTTCCATCAAGGAAGAACACCGCACTATCATGAGTACGGTGATTCAGAAGGTACAGCTCGCCAAGAGCGGGCTGACCGAAGCCTGCAGTAGCCTTCTAACAGACTTTGAGGTGAGAAGCTAAAATTATGTAATGTAATACCGCATAGACAGTAGCCCATGATGCTCGGTTCGGTGTTCGAAAAGAAAAGCCGGACTGAGGATCTGAAAAAAAGATATACGCAGGGTTGCTAAAAAATTATGTCAATATGGGTGTGCAGGCTGCGCTACTGACCTCTGCCGCACTGACTGCGGAGGTCGGTGCTTTGAAGAAGGAGCTCGAGCGGTCCGAGCAGGAGCTCGGCCGTGCCAAGAAGCAGCTCCAGCACAAAGAAGGTGAGTAACACCACTTTGAATAGTTACCTTACAGAAAAGGATTTAGGTTGCAATAAAAGAATAACAAGGATAACATGGGTACTGTAGGGGCCACGAACGAGGTGGCAACCCTGAAGGAGGCCGTGTCCGCGGCCGAACGCAGTGCAGCCGCGGAACGGATAGAGCGAGAAAAGCAGGAGACGCAGGTGGCAGTGGTTCGGCAAGAGCTCCAGGCTCTCATGGAAAAGCATGAGAGTTTGGAGCGTGACTCAAAGACTAGAGAGTCCGAGCTTGCCTCGGCTCTCGAAAGTGCAAAGCCGCCAAGGCCGAGGCCCATAAGGCCCTTTAGGAGGTGGAAGATGTGAATAAAATAGCGGCGGGTAAGGCATTTTTCATGCAAAGCAAGCATGTTAATGTAAACTACCTGACACTTACCCGAATTTGGAGCTCTCCAGGGGCGTTTGCAGATTTGCCTCGTAGTGTATCCAATGCCGCCGCATTCTACCATGGTGAGGAGGGAAGCTCAATGGAGAAGGTCTTCTGGTCTTAGTATGCTGAGGCCGGCCATCCGGTGCCCCCTAGCGACCAGCTGAAGCAACTGGTCGAACTCCACAAGGTAGCTGAGGAGGCCATGAAGGGCCTCATAGTCCGGCTGTGGCCTGGAGAGGCCATGCCTGGGAGCTACTTCGGCCTCGTGCGGCGGCTGGTGGATGCATGCCCCTGGGTGGAAGTCATCAAGCGCTCCGCCTGTATTGAAGGTGCTCGTCGGGCCCTTGCCCGCGCAAAGGTGCATTGGGGCAAGCTGGATGCGGAGAAGCTAATCACTGACGCGCCACCAGCGGGCAAGGAATATCGTACGCCCGAGATGTACTATAGGACTGTCCTGAAGGGTGCCCGCAAGATTGCGGATGAGTGCCCCCGAGATGTAATTATTGAGTAAACTCGCTATGTATTATCCTGTGCGCTGAAAACTTTGTTCGTATGCGCTAAGCAACGCTTGTTTAATTTAAAATATTACCTTCCGTGCGGCCGCTTATAAAATCTGAGAGATGGCAAGTCGTTGGCTTCAGCCCCCATGCCACTAGTGCTGGGGTGTTCGGGATAAACTTGAGCACTCTTGTTCCCATTTTTGGGTCCATCTAGGGAGGCGCTCAACACGACGAACAAGGCAACCGGACTTATAATGCTTGAAGACTCTCACTTAGCCATAGAATTCTATAATTTTAAATTTCTGCGAAGCCCCTAGTATTCGGAAGACCGAATTTGGGGCTCTATCCACGCCTTCGTCGGACATTATCCGGAACTTCGCTCGAAGCGGCGTAGGTCTTTAAGGACCCGAAAAAACCTCTCGAACAGCGACCAGTCTCTCGCCTTATCATGACAGTCAGTTTTAGCTTTCTCCACTGAGGCGTTAACCCGGCTCAACCGGGGCACAATCGCAGTGGTTCTCCCAGTGCTACCTTAGCCGATAGAACGGAAACGTAAGGTGCCAAACATGGGAGCCGGGCAAACCCAACTATTGACCCAAAACATGATTCGGAGCCGATTCATATAATGCTATAAGTTCGGGGTGCCGCACTTGTGAAAGTGTTCGGACTTATCACACCATAATGCGGGGAACATAAGCCCCTAGTGTATTCGGCCGTACCAAAATATACTGATGCAACATGTCGTAAATGAACATATATATAAAGTAATGCAATTATGGGCAAAATGTCCTGCATTTTATCCAAGAAGGTCTGCTATGAGTGCGAAATGATACAAATAGTGCGGAAAGCAAGGGATTGGATGAATTAAAGGCGTCTCCCTCCAGGGGTAGGCCGCGGAATGGTGCATTTAACAAATTTAATGCTCGTAATGGAGACCACCTGAGTGTTCGTCGCGGCCTTCGTCCCTCACTGGCTGTTGCATCATGAGTTCGGCAGGTTCGCCGCCGGACAGAGTCCTGTATAAAAAAAGAGAAAAATAAAAGAAAAGAGCGACACACTTGGGAGCCCCTGGTGTGGTCGAGCCACACTCTGGGTTTGTTGTGGTCGTGCCCCTTCCCCTAGACCCATGGTATCTCCAGGCCGTAATTATGTACGCGGAGAGTTTGTTTTGCAATTGTGCGAGGGCGGGGGTTGGGGCCGCATCGCTACGCGTGCTCGGAACGTGCCAGGTGGTCTTGGTTGATTTTGCTCCGGGCGCGTTTGGCCGTGTCCGGCCGTTTAACGGCCGGACTCGAGAATTGCCTTAAAAGGCTGCTCTGTACTTCTGCCACGAGAGCCGCTGTATGTTCCTCCGTTCGGAGGGAGCGTTCCGTGTTTCCATTGACCGTGATGACTCCACGAGGGCCTGGCATCTTGAGCTTAAGGTATGCATAATGCGGCACCGCACTGAATTTTGCGAACGAGGTTCGTCCGAGCAGAGCGTGATAGCCACTGCGGAACGGGACTATATCGAAGATTAACTCCTCGCTTCGGAAATTATCCGGGGATCCAAAGACCACTTCCAGTGTGACTGAGCCTGTACAATTGGCCTCAACACCTAGTATGACGCCTTTGAAGGTCGTCTTTGTAGGTTTAATCCTTGAAGGGTCTATGCCCATCTTGCGCACTGTATCCTAATAAAGCAGGTTCAGGCTACTGCCGCCGTCCATCAGGACTCTCGTGAGGTGAAATCCATCGACGATTGGGTCTAAAACCAATGCGGCGAATCCGCCGTGGCGGATACTGGTCGGGTGGTCTCTTCGATCGAAAGTGATCGGACAAGAGGACCATGGGTTGAATTTTGAGGCGACTGGCTCCATCGCGTATACGTCCCTTAGTGCATGCTTCCGCTCCCTCTTGGGTATATGTGTTGCGTATATCATGTTTACCGTCCGAACTTGAGGGGGGAATCCCTTCTGTCCTCTGTTGTTCGGCGGCCGGGTTTCTTCCTCGTCGTCGCTGTGTAGCCCCTTGTCATTGTTTTCGGCGATTAATTTGCCTGCCTGCTTAAATACCCAACAATCTCTGTTGGTGTGGTTAGCTGGCTTTTCGGGGGTTCCATGTATTTGACAAGAGCGGTCGAGTATTCGGTCCAAATTGGACGGGCCCGGAGTAGTTCTTTTAAATGGCTTCTTCCGTTGACCGGGTTTGGAGCCTCGGAATCCGGCGTTGACTGCCGTATCCTCATTGCTGTCGCCGTTAATGCGGCGTTTGTTTTTGTTTCGACACGACCTGCCATTGCGGTCCTTGGTATCCGGACTGCCAGCATTTTTGCTGAGGTTGTTGCTGCGAGCTAGCCAGCTATCCTCTCCCGCACAGAAGCGGGTCATGAGTGATGTGAGGGCTGCCATGGATTTCGACTTTTCCTGTCCTAGGTGCCGGGCCAGCCACTCGTCGCGGATGTTATGTTTGAAGGCCGCGAGGGCCTCTGCATCTGGACAGTCGACGATTTGATTTTTCTTTGTTAAGAACCGTGTCCAGAATTGTCTGGCCGATTCGTCTGGCTGCTGGATTATGTGGCTTAGGTCATCTGCTTCTGGTGGTCGCACATACGTGCCTTGGAAGTTGTCGAGGAATGCGGCTTCCAGGTCTTCCCAGCATCTGATTGACTCTGCGGGCAGGCTGTTAAGCCAATGCCGAGCTGGTCCTTTAAGCTTGAGCGGGAGATATTTGATGGCGTGAAGATCGTCGCCGCGGGCCATATGTATATGAAGGAGATAATCCTCAATCCAAACCGCGGGGTCTGTTGTGCCATCGTAGGATTCGATGTTAACGGGTTTAAACCCTTCAGGGATTTGATGATCCATTACTTCGTCAGTGAAGCATAGTGGGTGTGCAGCGCCTCTGTATTGAGCAATATCGCGACGTAGCTCAAGAGAGCGTTGTCTGCTGTGTTCGGCCCGACTGGAGTAGTTGTATCCGGCACGACGGTATTCGTGGTGTGTCTTGGGGCGCCCACGTGATCCATAGATAGATCTGGATTGTCTTGCCTTGTCCTCCAATATGTCTCGCAAGTCCGGCGTGTTCCCCCGTGGCTTCGCGCTTTTTGAGCGGTGCCGGGGTACGGTTTTGGTGGAGGGCTTGCATGCCTCTCTGTCGCGGCCACGAGGTGGTCGGTCTGCCGTATTGTGCGCTGGTGATGCTGGTTTGTATGCTTCCTCCTCTAGTCGGGGGAGCAACTTGCATTTTGGGTAGCTTTTGGAGGGGCGTTCGAGTTCATACTCTTCGGCCGCGAGGACCTCGGTCCATCTGTCGGCCAGCAGGTCTTGATCAGCTTGAAGCTGTTGCTGCTTTTTCTTTAGACTATTTGCTGTGGCCATTAGCCTGCATCTGAAACGCTCTTGTTCGACGGGATCCTCAGGCACGACGAATTCGTCGTCGTCGAGGCTTGCCTCGTCTCCGGAGGGAGGTATGTAATTATCATCCTCGACCTCTTCGTCTGCCGCCCTCTCGTGAGGGCTTGCTTCTGCCTCCTCCTGCGCTGAATCTTGCTGGAGGGGGTTGTCTTCGGCACTTTCTGGGGTGTTGTTATCTCCTGTGACGGAATCTCCATTCTTGCTGTGGCGGGATTTAGAGCGGCGCCGCTGACGTCGGCGCTTGGGCTGTTTCTTTAAGGAATCTGCCTCCGCTGCTTCTTCGCCGTCCCCATCTTTTGGGGTGTCCACCATATATATGTCGTATGACGAGGTGGTCTTCCAGTGTCCCGTGGGCGCTGGTTCTTGATAGTCTCCGGCATCGTCGTCCATACCGTCGATGTCTTCTGAGTCGTAGTCGAGTACGTCGGTTAAATCGTCGACAGTGGCT
The DNA here is from genome assembly GCF_018294505.1 of Triticum aestivum. Taxonomy (NCBI): domain Eukaryota; kingdom Viridiplantae; phylum Streptophyta; class Magnoliopsida; order Poales; family Poaceae; genus Triticum; species Triticum aestivum. The sequence continues at coordinate 311,802,078 of NC_057795.1, read as the reverse complement.
ACGAAGTGGGTGGTGGGTGGGCTCTGAATTTCTTCGTCGTCCGCATCCCAACCATCATGGCCGTAATCCGGCCATGGTTCTCCGGATAGCGAGAGATGCTTCAGCGAATTTAAGACGTCGCCGAAGGGTGAGTGCTGAAAGATGTCCAGCGGTGAACTCCATGATCAGCGCCCAATCGGATTCGACTGGCAGGGGCGCAGGCGGTTCGGAGTCCGGCAGGGAGTCCGGCACCTCGGAGTCATGAGTTTTATGCGGGACAAGGTCAGTGTTCGGCTCCATCGCCGTGGAATTTGCAGTTCCCGAGGCGGTGTCCAGCCACCCATCCTCGATCTGCGCGATCGGCTCCGGACTATTGGCCGGAGCGGATTCGTGTGCGGCCTCTAAGGCGCTGTCCGGCGGCAGAATTAGGTCGTGCCCATCGTGACAGTGCGGCGCACTTGGGTGCGGCTCGGATCCGTCGAGGATCAAGTCCCCGCGGATATCGGCCGTGAAGTTTAGGCTTCCAAACCTGACCTGACGGCCAGGGGCGTAGCTTTCGATCTGCTCCAGATGGCCAAGCGAGTTGGCCCGCAGTGCGAAGCCGCCGAATACGAAGATTTGTCCGGGGAGAAAAGTCTCACCCAGGACTGCGTCGTTGTTGATTGAAGAGGCCATCAAGCCTATCGGTGACGACACAGAGGAACTCTCAATGAAAGCACCAATGTCGGTGTCAAAACCGGCGGATCTCGGGTAGGGGGTCCCGAACTGTGCGTCTAGGCGGATGGTAACAGGAGACAAGGGACACGATGTTTTACCCAGGTTCGGGCCCTCTTGATGGAGGTAAAACCCTACGTCCTGCTTGATTGATATTGATATTGTGGATGTTTACAAGAGTGGATCTACCACGAGATCAAGGAGGCTAAACCCTAGAAGCTAGCCTATGGTATGATTGTTGTAATGTATGTCCTACGGACTAGGGCCATCCGGTTTATATAGACACCGGAGAGGGCTAGGGTTACATAGAGTCGGTTACAATGGTAGGAGATCTACATATCCGTATCACCAAGCTTGCCTTCCACGCTAAGGAAAGTCCCATCCGGACACGGGACGAAGTCTTCAATCTTGTATCTTCATAGTCTTGGAGTCCGGTCGATGATGATAGTCCGGCCGATGATAGTTCGGCCGATGATGGTAATCCGGCTATCCGGACACCCCCTAATCTAGGACTCCCTCAGGGGCCCTCTCAGTGCCCTGACACAGTCGGTTATAAGTGGATTTCGCCGTATACACTCCGGAGGGATCAACAAACCAAGAAAAACTATCTTCACTGGCGGGGTCACGGATGATCGTGCTTATCGCAAGGTTGAGGTGCAAAAGTTGCATGTGGCCGACAAAGTTCACATCTCCGCTGATATCAAGTAGCCAACGCCCATCCAAAAGGCCTTCCTCCACCGTGCGTCGGTTGATCGTTCGTGTGTCCACTTGAGCATGAATGAGTGGTGCAATGTCCTTCACCGCAAAATCGTGAATCCAGCTGTCTCTCCAAAATAGGACCATACTGCCCCTGCCCACAGAAATCTGCACCAAACTATCAAACACCTGCCGGGCCTCTCTATCCACAGCCATCGGCAAACCTTGCCATGGCCTGTTTGGATCAGTCCTGCGTAGCCACTCCCACCGGACCCGCAAGGCTAGCCCCTGAAGCTGGAGATTGCGAACGCCCAACCCACCAAGCGAAGTAGGATTACACACCATGCTCCATGCCACGAGGCATTGTCCACCGTTCACTTTCTCTTTGCCGGCCCAAAAGAACGATCGCATCCATTGTTCAATCTCTTGCAAAACCCATACCGGAGCTTCAGTGACCATGAATTGGTGAATGGGTTTGGCCGTCATCACAGCCTTAACAAGCACCAATCGTCCCGGTCGGTGAATCAAACCCCTTTGCCAAGCGGGGGCGAAACTCTTGGCATGGTCGAGCATGGGCTACCAGTCTGCTTTTGAAAGCCGCTTAATGCCCAATTGCAAGCCGAGGTATTTGCAAGGGAAATTACCCAACCGACATTGCAGAGTAGATTCCACCCGGGCACTGTCACTGTTATCCCCATGAATCATGATGGCCATGGATTTATTGTAATTGATCCTCTGGCCGGAAGCCTCGCCAAACATCTGAAGCATCAACCTGACGAATGCTAGGTCCAGCGGCGACGGTTTAAGGAACAACACCACATCGTCAGCGTAGATAGACACCGATTGGTGGGCTTCAATGCCCGGAAGGTTGCTGATAATGCCAAGATTAGTGGCCTTGATCATGATGCACGACAGCTAGTCCATAGCGATGACAAATAGCAGGGGTGAGACAGGATCCCCTTGTCTGAGTCCCTTGGCGTGGGTGAAGCTTCTACCGGGAACCCCGTTGACGATCACCTTAGTGGAGGCAGTCCGCAGCAGGATGGCGATCCACCCACACCACTTCGATCCGAAACCTTTGCGCCTCATCACATCCAGCAGGAACGACCAATTGAGGGAGTCAAAAGCCCTAGAGATGTCCAACTTCAGGAAAACGCTGGTCTCCTTGCGAGAATGCAACTTCCTGGCCACTTGCCTCACCAGGAGGAAGTTATCGTGCAAGTGCCTCCCACAGATGAATGCAGATTGATTGACAGTAACAATTTCTTTCATCCTTCATCTAGCTCTATTGGCAAGCAATTTGGCAAAGATCTTGGCCATGCTATGGGGTAGACTAATGGGCCGAAAGTCACCCACCTCCTCCGCGTCCGGCTTCTTCGGGATGAGGACAATGTGGGCTCGGTTGAGCTTGCCAAAACCACGGCCATCTCCAATGTAAAGCTTATGGAACACCTCCATGATCTCGTGCTTAATGATCGGCCATGCATTTTGATAGAATGCTGTCGTAAACCCATCCGGTCCAGGGGCCCTCTCTGGGTGCATCTCCTTTATCGGGCTCCAAACTTCCTCTTCGGTGAAAATAGCATCAAGCTCCGAGAGATCGAGCTCGGCCATGTCAAGAAAATCAAGATCAACGTCGGCCTCTTTGGCGTGAGCGTGACCCAGCAGCTGCTCGAATGCCACCGTGAAGATCTCCTCCTTCCTCTCTTGTTGCGAGACCAACTCGCCATTATGCCTGATGTGGGGGATGAAGTTTTCGGTTCTCCTGCCATTTGCCACAGCTTGGAACAGCTTGGTGTTCGCATCCCCTTCACGGATCCATCTCAAACGCGAATGCTGCCTTTCGATGGTGCGTTGTAGAGAGGCTAGACCCAAGAGAGCATGTTTGAGCATTCTCCTCAACCACCTCTCCCTCCAATCCAGGCGCCGAGCCTCCATTGCTTTGTCCAACTTCAATATGACGTAGTTGGCGATCGCCATCTAAATTTTGATGTTACCGGTCTTCCGCTGGCCCCAGGCTTGGAGGCCAGTGGCAGTGCTCCTAAGCAACGCGTTGAGCCTCTTGAAAGGATCAACATAATCTTCCTCGCAAACCCAAGCATCTTTGACCGCTTTCTCGAAACCATCCAACCTAGCCCAAAAGATTTCAAACCGGAATCTGCGCTTAGGGCAAAAAGGAGCTGAAGTGGACAAGTGAAGTGGCGCATGGTCCGAGATGTTCGAAGATAAGGCTTGCAGCAACACATTAGGGAAACTGAGCTCCCACTCAACCGAGACAAGGACCCGGTCGATCTTTGTCAACACAACTTGATCCCTTTCGTTAGACCACGTGAAACGCCTGCCATGCATGTATAACTCCTTGAGCTCATTGTTGTCCACAAACGTATTGAACTTTCTCATCATACTCCTGTTAAGGTTAGGGTTATTCTTCTCATTGGCGCGAAGGATCATGTTAAAGTCACCAAGGACCATCCAAGGCCCCGGGGACATGTCCCTACGGTGCTGAAGCTCGACCAGGAACTGCGTCTTGAGCTCGTCCCCTTGAGGACCGTACACCACCGAGAGCCACCACTCCGAGCCATCTCTACTATGCACCAAGCCGGAGAGGAAATTGGTGTCACAAGTGATGTTGCTAATAGTTAGGCAAGCACTACTCCAACCCAAAAGGATACCACCCCTAGTTTCCAATGCGGGTAAATAGGCAAAACCATCGAACGATGGTCCAATACATTGCATCACTAAGAACGGGTTGAATACATCAATCTTCGTCTCTTGAAGACAAACAAGGTTCACCTTGGACTCAACAACAAACTCCCGGACAGCATTTCTCTTGGCGGGGTTGTTAAGTCCCCTCATGTTCCAACACAACACTTGAGGGTTCCAATCCATGAAAGCGGTGGAAACACCCCAACACCCCAGCAGCCAAGGTAGATCATGCCGCGCTCATCACCTCCACGCCTCCCGAGCTCGCAGCCGAAGCTGGCGGCACCTCTTTGCCAAAGAGCGCGGTGATCACCTTCACGTGTTGTTCCCTCATGGGTGAGTCAAAGATCTCAGCTAACTCGGCAATAGTATCTTCATTTTCCTCTAGATCCTCCAGAACCAGACCGAGAGCTCGCATGAGGACATTCTCAGCCTGCGTGGTTTTGGACTTGGTAGACGGTGCTCTTTTGGCACTCCTCGTTGCCCTGCGCGGTGTGAAGGGCTCTGCATCCGACCGAAGGGAGGATTGGACTTCCAAGAGGATAGGTGGTGCAAGCTTCCTGGCCAATGATTTGCAAAACCACTTCAGTTTACCATAAGCAATCACTTCCCGTGGAGTCATTCCCCCCTCGCCGCCCTGAATCCGTTGTTGCATGCCCTCATGCACGTTGGAAGTGACTGTTGGGGAACGTAGCAGAAATTCAAAATTTTCCTACGTGTCACCAAGATCTATCTATGGAGAAACCAGCAACGAGGGGAAGGAGAGTGCATCTACATACCCTTGTAGATCGCTAAGCGGAAGCGTTCAAGAGAACGGGGTTGAAGGAGTCGTACTCGTCGTGATCCAAATCACCGGAGATCCTAGTGCCGAACAGACGGCACCTCCGCGTTCAACAACGTACAGCGCGGTGACGTCTCCCATGCCTTGATCCAGCTAGGAGAAAGGGAGAGGTTGAGGAAGACTCCATCCAGCAGCAGCACAACGGCGTGGTGGTGGTGGGGGAGCGTGGCAATCCTGCAGGGCTTCGCCAAGCACCTGCGAGAGAGGAGGAGGTGTCACGGGAGGGAGGGAGGCGCCAGGGCTTCAGGTACGGCTGCCCTCCCTCCCCTCCACTATATATAGGGGCAAGAGAGAGGGGGGGGGGCGCAGCCTTGGCCCTTCCTCCAAGGAAGGGCGCGGCTAGGGAGGAGTCCATCCTCCCCAAGGCACCTAGGAGGTGCCTTCCCCCTTTAGGACTCTCCCTTTCCCTTATCTCTTGGCGCATGGGCCTCTCGGGGCTGGTGCCCTTGGCCCATATAGGCCAAGGCGCACACCCCTACAGCCCATGTGCACTTGGTGGCCCCACTTGGTGGACCCCCGGGACCCTCCCGGTGGTCCCGGTACGTTACCGATAAAACCCGAAACTTTTCCGGTGACCAAAACAGGACTTCCCATATATAAATCTTTACCTCCGGACCATTCCGGAACTCCTCGTCACTTCCGAGATCTCATCCGGGACTCCAAACAACATTCGGTAACCACATACAAACTTCCTTTATAACCCTAGCGTCATCGAACCTTAAGTGTGTAGACCCTACGGGTTCGGGAGACATGTAGACATGACCGAGATGTTCTCCGGTCAATATCCAACAGCGGGATCTGGATACCCATGTTGGCTCCCACATGTTCCACGATGATCTCATCGGATGAACCACAATGTCAAGGACTCCATTGATCCCGTATACAATTCCCTTTGTCTAGCGGTATTATACTTGCCCGAGATTCGATCGTCGGTATACCGATACCTTGTTCAATCTCGTTACCAGCAAGTCTCTTTACTCGTTCCGTAACACATCATCCCGTGATCAACCCCTTGGTCACATTGTGCACATTATGATGATGTCCTACCGAGTGGGCCCAGAGATACCTCTCCGTTTACACGGAGTGACAAATCCCAGTCTCGATTCGTGCCAACCCAACAGACACTTTCGGAGATACCTGTAGTGCACCTTTATAGCCACCCAGTTACGTTGTGACGTTTGGTACACCCAAAGCATTCCTACGGTATCCGGGAGTTGCACAATCTCATGGTCTAAGGAAATGATACTTGACATTAGAAAAGCTTTAGCATACGAACTACACGATCTTTGTGCTAGGCTTAGGATTGGGTCTTGTCCATCACATCATTCTCCTAGTAACGTGATCCCGTTATCAACGACATCCAATGTCCATGGTCAGGAAACCGTAACCATCTATTGATCAACGAGCTAGTCAACTAGAGGCTTACTAGGGACATGGTGTTGTCTATGTACCCACACATGTATCTGAGTTTCCTATCAATACAATTATAGCATGGATAATAAACGATTATCATGAACAAGGAAATATAATAATAACTTATTTATTATTGCCTCTAGGGCATATTTCCAACAGTCTCCCACTTGCACTAGAGTCAATAATCTAGTTCACATCGCCATGTGATTAACACTCACAGGTCACATCGTCATGTGACCAACACCCAAGAGTTTTACTGGTGTCACTAAACTAGTTCACATCATCATGTGATTAAGACTCAATGAGTTCTGGGGTTTGATCATGTTTTGCTTGTGAGAGAAGTTTTAGTCAACGGGTCTGCAACATTCAGATCCGTATGTACTTCGCAAATCTCTAGGTCATATTGTAAATGTTTCCACGCTCCACTTGGAGCTATTCCAAATGGTTGCTCCACTATACGTATCCGGTTTGCTACTCAGAGTCATTCGGATAGGTGTTAAAGCTTGCATCAACGTAACCCTTTACGTCGAACTCTTTATCACCTCCATGATCGAGAAACATGTCCTTATTTACTCCAAGGACAATTTTGACCGCTGTCCAATGATCCATTCCTGGATCATTCTTGTACCCCTTGACTGACTCATGGCAAGGCACACTTTCGGTGCGGTACATAGCATAGCATACTATAGAGCCTACGTCTGAAGTATAGGCGACGACCTTCATCCTTTCTCTCTCTTATGCCGTGGTCGAGCTTTAAGTCTTAACTTCATACCTTACAACTCAGGCAAGAACTCCTTCTTTGATTGATCCATCTTGAACACCTTCAAGATCATGTCAAGGTATATGCTCATTTGAAAGTACCATTTAGCGTTTTTGATCTATCCTCATAGATCTTGATGCTCAATGTTCAAGTAGCTTAATCCAGGTTTTCTATTGAAAAACACCTTTCAAATAACCCCATATGCTTTCCAGAAATTCTACATCATTTCTGATCAACAATATGTCAACAACATATACTCATCAGAAATTCCATAGTGCTCCCACTCACTTCTTTGGAAATACAAGTTTCTCATGAACTTTGTATAAACCCAAAATCTTTGATCATCTCATCAAAGCGCACATTCCAACTCCGAGATGCTTACTCCAGTCCTTGGAAGGATCGCTGGAGCCAGCATACCTTTTAACATCCTTAGGATCGACAAAACTTTTCTGATTGTATCACATACAACCTTTCCTTACGAAAACTGGTAAGGAAACTCGTCTTGACATCCATCTGCCAGATTTCATAAATGCAGCTAATGCTAACATGATTCTGACAGACTTAAGCATCGCTACGGATGAGAAAATCTCATCGTAGTCAACTCCTTGAACTTGTGAAAAACTCTTCGCCACAAGTCGAGCTTCATAGACAGTGACATTACCGTCCACGTCCGTCTTCTTCTTAAAGATCCATTTATCTCAATGGCTTGCCGATCATCGGGCAAGTCCACCAAATTCCATGCTTTGTTCTGATACATGGATCCTATCTCGAATTTCATGGCTTCTAACCATTTGTCGGAATTTGGGCCCACCATCGCTTCTCCATAGCTCGTAGGTTCATTGTTGTCTAGCAACATGACCTTCAAGACAGGATTACTGTACCACTCTGAAGCAGTACGCATCCTTGTCACCCTACGAGGTACGATAGTGACTTGATCCGAAGTTTCATGATCACTATCATAAGCTTCTACTTCAATTGGTGTAGGCACCACAGGAACAACTTCCTGTGCCCTGCTACACACTAGTTGAAGTGATGGTTCAATAACCTCATCAAGTCTCCACCATCCTCCCACTCAACTTTCCGAGACAAACTTTTCCTCGAGAAAGGACCCGATTCAAGAAACAATCCCTATTGCTTTTGGATCTGAATTAGGAGGTATACCCAACTGTTTTGGGTGTCCTATGAAGATGCATTTTATCCGCTTTGGGTTCGATCTTATCAACTTGAAACTTTTTCACATAAGCATCGCAGCCCCAAACTTTTAAGAAACGACAACTTAGGTTTCTCCAAACCATAGTTCAAATGGCATCGTCTCAACGGAATTACGTGGTGCCCTATAAAGTGAGTGCGGTTGTCTCTAATGCCTAATCCATGAACGATAGTGGTAATTCGACAAGAGACATCATGGTACGCACCATATCCAATAGGGTGCAACTATGATGTTCGGACACACCGTCACACTATGGTGTTCCAGGCGGTATTAATTGTGAAAACATTTCCACAATGTCTTAATTGCGTGCCAAAGCTTGTAACTTAGATACTCATCTCTTTGATCATATCATAGACATTTTATCCTCTTGTCACAATGATCTTCAACTTCACTCTGAAATTACTTGAACCATTCAATAATTCAGACTTGTTTTTCATCAAGTAAATATACTCAACATCTACTCGAATCATCTGTGAAGTAAGAACATAATGATATTCACTGCATGCCTCAGCACTCATTGGACTGCACACATCCAAATGTGTTACTTCCAATAAGTTGCTATCTTGTTCCATCTTACTGAAAACGAGGCTTTTCAGTCATCTTGCCCATGTGGTATGATTTGCATATCTCAAGTGATTCAAAATCAAGTGAGTCCAAACGATCCATCTGCATGGAGTTTCTTCATGCGTATACACCAATAGACATGGCTCGCATGTCTCAAACTTTTCAAAAACGAGTGAGTCCAAAGATCCATCAACTTGGAGCTTCTTCATGCGTTTTATACCAATATGACTTACATGGCAGTGCCACAAGTAAGTGGTACTATCATTACTATCTTATATCTTTTGGCATGAAAATGTGTATCACTACGATCGAGATTCAATAAACCATTCCTTTAGGTGCAAGACCATTGAAGGTATTATTCAAATAAACAGAGTAACCATTATTCTCCTTAAATGAATAACCATATTGCGATAGACATAATCCAATCATGTCGATGATCAACGCAAACACCAAATAACAATTATTTTAACACCAATCTCGATGGTAGAGGGAGCGTGCGATGCTTGATCAACCTTGGAAATACTTCCAACACATATCGTCAGCTCACCTTTAGCTAGTCTCCGTTTATTCCATAGCTTTTATTTCGAGTTACTAACACTTAGCAAACCGAACCGGTATCTAATACCCTGGTGCTACTAGGAGTACTGGTAAAGTACATGTTAACATAATGTATATCCAATATACTTATATTGACCTTTCCTGCCTTCTTATCTACCAGGTATCTAGGGTGGTTCTGCTTCAGTGTCCGTTCCTCTCATTACAGAAGCACTCAGTCTCGGGTTTGGGTTCAACCTTGGGTTTCTTCACTCGAGCCGCAACCGATTTGCCGTTTCATGAAGTACCCCTTGTTGCCCTTGCCCTTCCTGAAACTAGTGGTTTCACCAACTATCAACAATTGATGCTCCTTCTTGATTTCTACTTTCGTGGTGTCAAACATCGCGAATACCTCAAGGATTATCATATCTATCCCTGATATGTTATAGTTCATCACGAAGCTCTAGCAGCTTGGTGGCAATGACTTTGGAGAAACATCACTATCTTATCTGGAAGATCAACTCCCACTTGATTCAAGTGATTGTTGCACTCAGACAATCTGAGCACAAGCTTAACGATTGAGCTTTTCTCCCTTAGTTTGCAGGCTAAGAAAATCATCGGAGGTCTTATACCTCTTGACGTGGGCACGGGCCTGAAATCCCAATTTCAGCCCTCGAAACATCTCATATGTTCCGCGACGTTTCGAAAATGTCTTTGGTGCCTCAACTCTAAACCGTTTAACTGAACTATCACGTAGCTACCAAAACGTGTATGTCCGATGTTCGCAACATCCACAAACGACGTTTGGGGTTCAGCACACTGAGCGGTGCATTAAGTACATAAGCTTTCTACTGTCCGCATAATCGCTACTTTCAACTTTCAACTATATTTTCTCTAGGAACATATCTAAACAGTGGAACTAAAGTGCGAGCTTATGACATAATTTGCAAAGATCTTTTGACTATGTTCAGGATAATTATGTTCATCTTATGAACTCCCACTCAGATAGACATCCCTCTAGTCATCTAAGTGATTACATGATCTGAGTCAACTAGGCCGTGTCCGATCATCACGTGAGACAGACTAGTCATCATCGGTGAACATCTTCATGTTGATCGTATCCTCCATACGACTCATGCTCGACCTTTCGGTCTCTTGTGTTCCGAGGCCATGTCTGTACATGCTAGGATCGTCAAGTTAACCTAAGTGTTTCGCGTGTGTAAAAACTGTCTTACACCCGTTGTATGTGAACGTAGGAATCTATCACACCCGATCATCACGTGGTGCTTCGAAACGACGAACTTTCGCAACGGTGCACAGTTAGGGGGAACACTTTCTTGAAATTTTAATGAGGGATCATCTTATTTACTACCGTCGTTCTAAGCAAATAAGATGCATAAACATGATAAACATCACATGCAATCAAATAGTGACATGATATGGCCAATATCATATTGCTCCTTTTGATCTCCATCTTCGGGGCTCCATGATCATCATCGTCACCGGCATGACACCATGATCTCCATCATCATGATCTCCATTATCGTGTCTTCATGAAGTTGTCTTGCCAACTATTACTTCTACTACTAGGGCTACCGGTTAGCAATAAAGCAAAGTAATTACATGGCGTTGTTTAATGACACGCACGTCATACAATAAATTAAGACAACTCCTATGGCTCCTGCCGGTTGTCATACTCATCGACATGCAAGTCGTGATTCCTATTACAAGAACATGATCAATCTCATACATCACATATCATTCATCACATTCTTCTTAGCCATATCACATCACATAGCATACCCTACAAAAACAAGTTAGACGTCCTCTAATTGTTGTTTGCATGTTTTACGTGGCTGCTATGGGTTTCTAGCAAGAACGTTTCTTACCTACGCAAAACCACAACGTGATATGCCAATTGCTATTTACCCTTCATAAGGATCCTTTTCATCGAATCCGTTCCGACTAAAGTGGGAGAGACTGGCACCCGCTAGCCACCTTATGCACCAAGTGCATGTCAGTCGGTGGAACCTGTCTCACGCAAGAGTACGTGTAAGGTCGGTCCGGGCCGCTTCATCCCACAATACCGTCGAAACAAGATTGGACTAGTAACGGTAAGCATATTGAACAAGATCAACGCCCACAACTACTTTGTGTTCTACTCATGCAAAGAATCTACGCAATAGACCTAGCTCATGATGCCACTGTTGGGGAACGTAGCAGAAATTCAAAATTTTCCTACGTGTCACCAAGATCTATCTATGGAGAAACCAGCAACGAGGGGAAGGAGAGTGCATCTACATACCCTTGTAGATCGCTAAGCGGAAGCGTTCAAGAGAACGGGGTTGAAGGAGTCGTACTCGTCGTGATCCAAATCACCAGAGATCCTAGTGCCGAACAGACGGCACCTCCGCGTTCAACAACGTACAGCCCGGTGACGTCTCCCATGCCTTGATCCAGCAAGGAGAGAGGGAGAGGTTGAGGAAGACTCCATCCAGCAGCAGCACAACGGCGTGGTGGTGGGAGAGCGTGGCAATCCTGCAGGGCTTCGCCAAGCATCTGCGAGAGAGGAGGAGGTGTCACGGGAGGGAGGGAGGCGCCAGGGCTTCAGGTATGGCTTCCCTCCCTCCCCTCCACTATATATAGGGGCAAGAGAGAGGGGAGGGCGCAGCCTTGGCCCTTCCTCCAAGGAAGGGTGCGGCTAGGGAGGAGTCCATCCTCCCCAAGGCACCTAGGAGGTGCCTTCCCCCTTTAGGATTCTCCCTTTCCCTTATCTCTTGGCGCATGGGCCTCTCGGGGCTGGTGCCCTTGGCCCATATAGGCCAAGGCGCACACCCCTACAGCCCATGTGCACTTGGTGGCCCCACTTGGTGGACCCCCGGGACCCTCCCGGTGGTCCCGGTACGTTACCGATAAAACCCGAAACTTTTCCAGTGACCAAAACAGGACTTCCCATATATAAATCTTTACCTCCGGACCATTCCGAAACTCCTCGTGACTTCCAAGATCTCATCCGGGACTCCGAACAACATTCGGTAACCACATACAAACTTCCTTTATAACCCTAGCGTCATCGAACCTTAAGTGTGTAGACCCTACGGGTTCGAGAGACATGTAGACATGACCGAGACGTTCTCCGGTCAATAACCAACAGCGGGATCTGGATACCCATGTTGGCTCCCACATGTTCCATGATGATCTCATCGGATGAACCACGATGTCAAGGACTCCATTGATCCCGTATACAATTCCCTTTGTCTAGCGGTATTATACTTGCCCGAGATTCGATCATCAGTATACCGATACCTTGTTCAATCTCGTTACCGGCAAGTCTCTTTACTCGTTCCGTAACACATCATCCCGTGATCAACCCCTTGGTCACATTGTGCACATTATGATGATGTCCTACCGAGTGGGCCCAGAGATACCTCTCCGTTTACACGGAGTGACAAATCCCAGTCTCGATTCGTGCCAACCCAACAGACACTTTCGGAGATACCTGTAGTGCACCTTTATAGCCACCCAGTTACGTTGTGACGTTTGGTACACCCAAAGCATTCCTATGGTATCCGGGAGTTGCACAATCTCATGGTCTAAGGAAATGATACTTGACATTAGAAAAGCTTTAGCATACGAACTACACGATCTTTGTGCTAGGCTTAGGATTGGGTCTTGTCCATCACATCATTCTCCTAGTAACGTGATCCCGTTATCAACGACATCCAATGTCCATGGTCAGGAAACCGTAACCATCTATTGATCAACGAGCTAGTCAACTAGAGGCTTACTAGGGACATGGTGTTGTCTATGTACCCACACATGTATCTGAGTTTCCTATCAATACAATTATAGCATGGATAATAAACGATTATCATGAACAAGGAAATATAATAATAACTTATTTATTATTGCCTCTAGGGCATATTTCCAACAGTGACCAGCGCGAGCGCACGGTCCTCTGGAGCCGCCACATGTGCCTGCACGTCCTCACAAGCCGGGGGAACACCATCAATCATTTGCGGGCCCGTCTCCTGCAGTGGAAACTCCACAGTGGCATGCAGCGCGTTGCATTGGCCAATCGGCGTGGCTCGGCGCGGCGCCACGGAATCTGGAACCACGACACACGGTCCCTCCTCAACCATCACCTGCGCCTGTCCTACCACCGAATCAGCCACCGGGCCTGCCTCCACCGCGACAGGGGCCCCCAAGGGCGCATCCACCGAAGGCGTGGGGGTTGGCGCCAGGCCTGTCGCAACGCGCGCCTCGGGCGGCACCAAGGGGCAATCTGACGGAGCAGCCTCCGACCGTGCAGCCACGCAAGGCCCACCCACTTGCTGTGCACCAATGAACACCTGATCCTGATTCGCAACCGGCACCGCACTCCTCGAATCTTCCACCAACGTCCTCGGAACGGATGTGTGGCCACCAGCTGGCAGTGCAGGGGAGGCCAAAACACTCTCGGGATCGCCAACCACCTGCCGCGGGGCCGGGGATTGGCCTTTGGCGCCCGGCTGATTTGAAATCCCGTCGCCAAAGCCAATTGATGCCACCAAACGGCCAGCCGCGTCCCCGAGGCGGTCAAAAGCGGATCGGCGTGAGGTCAGCCTGTCCTGAACTGGGAGTGTAGGCCCACCCGGCCCCGCGAGCTGCACCGGATCCAATGGGGGAAGTTGCCAAGCCGCCGATACCCGACCGTCCGCCACCACGCCGGTGAAAGTGCGGCCGCCCGCCGTGCCTGCGCGCCCTGGGTGATTGTCTCCGCGGTGATCACGCACACCAAACTGCCAATCGCACCTGCGCGTCGTCCCGCCTCTTCCCAAGTCTAAATCTGACTCAGGCACGCCGCTCTAGCCACTCCCCGACGAAGCGCCAGTGAGAAACCAAGGCTCCTCCGCATCAGGGAACGAGATGACCGCGGCCAGGTGAATTAGCACACGATACTGCAGAGTCTTTGGCAGAAAAGCCTCCCGCTGCTCCTCCGGCTCCGGCACCGCCAGCCACCTGCGTGTGGGAATCGACTCAGGATCGGCCGTCCAAGCAATCAGCTTGAAAGAAGCCAAATCCGACCGCAACAACGTCTCTTGAGCGATGGACTCGACGAAACACGAACCACCCAGGAGGCTCTCCACCACCTCGAGCTCCCAGGCATGGGGAGGAATCCCCTCCAACTCCAAGCTGACCCTGGTCCTCAATGTCGCGAACACTGCCTGGTTCTGCCTGATCCAGCACCTAAACGCAAACCTGAAGCCTCCGAACTCCAACACCGGCTGAAGACCCAAACTGATCATGTCTTCTTGCCGAGCGAAGACAACCAAGAAGTCCTCCGGCGAGAACCTATGCACGGAGACCCTGTCAGGCGAGATGCCCCTCTTCTCTTGCAGCGGCCGGAGCAACATCTCCGACGAGAGCTCGGACTTGTCACCGCTCGCAAAGACCACCATGGCGTTGTGAAGCCTGCCCTCGAGCTCCACCATGGCCCTTGATCTCCGAACGATGCAAAGCTCGGTCGGCCCCGATTCCATGTCCCTCGACACCACCAGCTGCGGCGGCGCAGGGCGGGGCCACGACGCTAGAGCGGGCGCGGCCACGGGCGGGGAGGGAGGCATCCGAGCGCGCGGCGCCGGCATCGGCGTCCTGGATGGGCCAGAGCGCGGGTCCACGCGCACGCCCGCCGAGAATCTGGCGGCTTTGGCGACGGCGTCGCGCCGGAGGTCGTCGAGCGGCGACGGGCTGCGTGGCCTTTTGCACTGGCTGGCGATGTGACCAGGCAAGCCGCAGCGGAGACACACCACCTTGTTCGTGCAGTCCTTGAGGAAATGCCCCTTCTCAAGGCACTTGAAACAGCGATCTCTCATCTCCGGCGAAATGTCGGCGCGGCCAGGCGACGGACGCCGAGGAGCCTCAACCGCGGGCCGATCCTCGCGCCTACGCTTCCAGAGAGTCCGCTTGGACGCAGGCGCCGGCTGCCACGATGAGATCCGACGAGACGGACCGCCCACGGGGCCCTCCAGCAGCCCCACCGACGGACCCCCGACACCGACCGCGCCCGAGCTCTCCGATGGAGACGCGGACGAGAGACCCAGCCCAGAGACGACCGGCCGCTCGCCCTGGAAGGACGAGTGAGGGAGTCCTAGACTAGGGGGTGTCCGGATAGCCGAACTATCAATATCCGCCGGACTCCAAGACTACGAAGATAGAAGATTGAAGACTCCGGCTCGTGTCCGGAAGGTACTTTCCTTGGCGTGGAAGGCAAGCTTGGCGATACGGATACGTAGATCTCCTACCATTGTAACCGACTCTGTGTAACCCTAGCCTCTCCGGTGTCTATATAAACCGGAGGGCTTTAGTCCGTAGGACAACATACATTACAACAATCATACCATAGGCTTGCTTCTAGGGTTTAGCCTCCTCGATCTCGTGGTAGATCAACTCTTGTACTACCCATATCATCAATATTAATCAAGCAGGACGTAGGGTTTTACCTCCATCGAGAGGGCCCGAACCTGGGTAAAACATCGTGTCCCTTGTCTCCTGTTACCATCCGCCTAGACGCACAGTTCGGGACCCCCTACCCGAGATCCGCCGGTTTTGACACCGACATTGGTGCTTTCATTGAGAGTTCCTCTGTGTCGTCACCGATAGGCTTGATGGCATCTTCGACCAACAACGCTGTCCGGGGTGAGGCTTTTCTCCCCGGACAGATCTTCGTATTTGGCGGCTTCGCACTGCGGGCCAATTCTCTTGGCCATCTGGAGCAGATCGAAAGCTATGCCCCTGGTCGTCAGGTCAGATTTGGAAGCTTAGACTTCACGGCCGATGTCCACAAAGACTTGATCTTCGACGGACCCGAGCCACAGCCGAGCGCGCCGCACTGTGATGACGGGCATGATCTAGCTCTGCCACCGAACAGTGCCCTGGAGGCCGCACCCGGATCCGCTTCGGCCATTAGCCCGGAGCCGATCGCCCACATCGAGGAAAGGTGGATAGACACCGCCCCGGGGGCTTCAACATACACGGCGATGGAGCCGAACACTGATCTTGTCCTCTGCGAAACCCGTGATTCCGAGGCGCCGGACTCCGAACCTCCCGCGCCCCTACCAATCGATCCAGACTGGGCGCCGGTTATGGAATTCACCGCCGCGGACATATTCCAACACTCGCCTTTTGGCGATATCCTGAATTCACTGAAGCATCTCTCGCTATCAGGAGAATCCTGGCCGAACTATGGCCAGGACGGGTGGAGTTCGGACGACAAAGGAATTCAAAGCCCACCCACCACCCACTTTGTAGCCACTGTCGAGGATTTAACCGACATGCTAGACTACGACTCCGACGACATCGATGCTATGGACGACGATGCCGGAGACGAACAGGAACCAGCGCCTACAGGGCACTGGAAGACCACCTCGTCATACGGTATATACATGGTGGACACCCCAAAAGATGGGGACGGCGAGAAAGCAGCGGAGGCAGATTCTCTAAAGAAGCAGCCCAAACGCCGACGTCAGCGGCGCTGCTCTAAATCCCGCCACAGCAAGAATGAATATTCCGGCACAGGAGACAATAACACTCTGGAGAACGCCGAAGACGATCCCCTCCAGCAAGACTCAGCGCAGGAGGACGCAGATGCAAGCCTTCACAATAGGGCGACAGATGAAGGGGTTGAGGATGATAACTACATGCCCCCCTCCGAAGACGAAGCAAGCCTCAACGATGACGAATTCGTCGTGCCTGAGGATCCCGTCGAACAAGAACGCTTCAAGCGCAGGCTCATGGCCACAGCAAACAGCCTAAAGAAAAAGCAGCAACAACTCCAAGCTGATCAAGATCTGCTGGCCGATCGATGGACCGAGGTCCTCGCGGCCGAAGAGTATAAACTCGAACGCCCCTCCAAAAGTTACCCAAGACGCAAGCTGCTCCCCCGATTAGAGGAGGAAGCATACATACCTTCATCACCAGCGCACGACATGGCTGACCGACCACCCCGTGGTCGTGACAGAGAGGCATCCAGGCCCCCAGCCAAGACCGTACCCCGGCATCGCTCCAAAAGTAAGAAGCCGAGAGGGAACGCGCCGGACTTGCAAGATATATTGGAGGACAAGGCAAGACAATCCAGATCCATCTACGGATCATGTAGGCGCCCTGCGACCCACGACGAATACCGTCGCGCCGGACATAACAACCCCGGCCGGGCCGAACACAGCAGACAGCGCTCTCTTGAGCTGCGTCGCGATATCGCCCAATACAGGGGCGCCGCACACCCTCTATGCTTCACTGACGAAGTTGTGGATCATCAGATCCCCGAAGGGTTTAAACCCGTAAACATCGAATCTTACGATGGCACAACAGACCCCGCAGTTTGGATCGAAGACTATCTTCTCCACATCCACATGGCCCACGGTGATGATCTCCATGTCATCAAGTACCTCCCACTCAAGCTTAAAGGACCAGCTCGGCATTGGCTAAACAGCTTGCCCGCAGAGTCAATTGGGTGCTGGGAGGACCTGGAAGCCGCATTCCTCGACAACTTCCAGGGCACATATGTGCGACCACCAGACGCCGATGACCTAAGCCACATTATTCAGTAGCCAGACGAATGGGCCAGACAATTCTGGACACGGTTCTTGACAAAGAAAAATCAAATTGTCGACTGTCTGGACGCAGAGGCCCTTGCAGCCTTCAAACATGACATCCGAGACGAATGGCTAGCCCGGCACCTGGGGCAGGAAAAGCCGAAATCCATGGGAGCCCTCACATCGTTAATGACCCGCTTTTGCGCGGGAGAGGACAGCTGGCTAGCCCGTAGCAACAACTTCCGTAAAAATTCTGGCAGTCCGGATATCAAGGACAACAACGGCAGGTCACGTCGAAACAAAAACAAGCGCCGCATTAACGGCGACGATAAGGAGGATACGGCAGTCAATGCCGGATTCCGAGGCTCCAAACCCGGTCAGTGGAAGAAGCCATTCAAAAGAACCACTCCGGGTCCGTCCAATCTGGACCAAATACTCGACCGCTTATGCCAGATACACGGCACCCCTGAAAAGCCAGCTAACCACACCAGTAGATATTGCTGGGTGTTCAAGCAGCTCGGCAAGTTAATTGCCAAAAACAATGACAAGGGGCTAAACAGCGATGACGAGGAAGAGACCCGACCGCCGAACAACAGAGGACAGAAGGGTTTCCTCCCACAAGTGCGGACGGTAAATATGATATACGCGACCCACATACCCAAAAGGGAGAGGAAACGCGCACTCAGGGACGTCTATGCGATGGAGCCAGTCGCCCCAAAGTTCAATCCATGGTCCTCTTGTCCGATCACTTTCGATCGAAGAGACCACCCGACCAGCATACGCCATGGCGGATTCGCCGCATTGGTGTTAGACCCAATCGTCGATGGATTTCACCTAACAAGAGTCCTGATGGACGGCGGTAGTAGCCTGAACCTGCTTTATCAGGATAGAGTGCGCAAAATGGGCATAGACCCATCAAGGATCAAACCTACAAAAACAACCTTTAAAGGTGTCATCCCAGGAGTAGAAGCCAATTGTACAGGCTCAGTTACACTGGAAGTGGTCTTCGGATCCCCGGATAATTTCCGGAGCGAAGAGTTAATCTTCGACATAGTCCCGTTTCGCAGCGGCTATCACGCCCTGCTCGGACGAACCGCGTTTGCAAAATTCAACGCGGTGCCACATTATGCGTACCTAAAGCTCAAGATGCCAGGCCCTCGCGGAGTCATCACGGTCAATGGGAATACGGAACGCTCCCTCCGAACGGAGGAACATACAGCGGCTCTCGCGGCAAAAGTACAGAGCAGCCTCTTAAGGCAATTCTCAAGTCCGGCAGCTAAAAGGCCGGACACAGTAAAGCGTGCCCGGAGCAATGCCAACCAAGACCACCTGGCACGATCAGAGCATGCGTAACAATGCGGCCCCAACCCTCGCCCGCGCATGATCGCAAGAATAACACTCCGCGTACATCATTACGCTTTGGAGATACCATGGGCGCAGGGAAAGGGGCACGATCACAATGGACCCAGAGTGCGGCTCGATCACACCAGGGGCTCCCAAGGGTGCCCCCCTTCTTTTACCTTTTTTACTTTTTTACTTTGTGTACACAGGACTCCGTTAAACAGAAGCCCTGTCCGGTGGCGAACCTGCCGAACTCACGATGCAACAGTCAGGGACTACAGAAGGCCGCGACGAACTCTCAGGTGGTCTCACTTACGAGCATTTAATTCGATTATATACACCAAGTCCGCAGCTCATCCCTGGAGGGGGACATATTATTGAGTCCAAATCCCATGCTTACCGCACTATTTGTATCGGTCCGCTCTATTAGCAGACTCTCTTTTATATACCTTTTTCTTTTGCAACTGCATTAACTTTTATATGTTCATTACATGACATCTTGCACCCGTATACTTTGGTACGGCCGAATACGCCAGGGGCTTCTGTTCCCCAATTTATGGTGTGATAAAGTCCGAACACTTTCACAAGTTCGGCACCCCGAACTTATAGCATTATATGAATCGGCTCCGAATCATGTCTTGGGTCAATAGTTGGGTTTGCCCGGCTCCTACGTTTTGATGCCTTATGTTCCGTTCTGTCGGCTAAGGTGCCACTGGGAGAACCACTGCGATTGCGCCCCGGTTGAGCCGGGTTAACGCCTCAGTGGAGAAAGCTAAAACTGACTGGCATGATAAGGCGATAGACTGGTCGCTGTTCGAGAGGTTTTTTCGGGTCCTTAAAGGCTCACGCCGCTTCGAGCGAAGTTCCGGATGATGTCCGATGAAGGCGTGGATAGCGCCCCGGATTCGGTCTTCCAAATACCAGGGGCTTCGCCGAAATTTAAAATTATAGAATTCTATGGCTAAGTGAGAGTGTTCAAGCATTATAAGTCCGGTCGCCTTGTTCGTTGTGTTGAGCGCCTCCCTCGATGGACCCAACAATGGGAACAAGAGTGCTCATGTTTATCCCGAACACCCCAGCACTTGTGGCTTGGGGGCTGAAGCTAACGACTTGCCATCTCTCAGATTTTATAAACGGCCGCACAGAAGGTAATATTTTAAATTAAACAAGTGTTGCTAATGGCGCATAAGAACGAAGTTTCCAGCGCACAGGATAAATACACAGCGAGTTCACTCAAAAATTACATCTCGGGAGCATTCATCTGCAATATCGCAGGCTCCCTTCAGGACAACTTTATAATATCGCTCCGGCGTGCGATGCTCCTTGCCCGGTGGCGGCGGATCCGTGAGAAGCTTCTCCGCATCCAGCTTGCCCCATTGCACCTTTATGCGGGCAAGGGCCCGACGAGCACCTTCAATACAGGCGGAGCGCTTGATCACATCCAGCCTGGGGCATGCATCAAACAATCGCCGCACAAGGCCAAAGTAGCTTCCAGGCATGGCCTGTCCAGGCCACAGCCGGACTATGAGACCCTTCATGGCCTCCTCAGCTACCTTGTGGAGTTCGGCCAGCTGCTTCAGCTGGTCGCTTTGGGGCACCGGATGGCCGACCTCAGCGTACTGAGACCAGAAGACCATCTCCGTCGAGCTCCCCTCCTCGCCATGATAGAATGCGGCGGCATCAGACGCACTACGCGGCAGATCTGCAAACGCCCCTGGAGAGCTCCGAATTCGGGTAAGTACGCGATAATTTACATTAACATGCTTGCTTTGCATGAAAAACGCCTTACCCGCCGCTATCTTCTTTATGTCCTCAACTTCCTGAAGGGCCTTCTAGGCCTTGGCCTTGGCGGACTTGGCACTTTCGAGAGCCGAGGCAAGCTCGGACTCTTGAGTCTTGGAGTCGCGCTCCAAACTCTCATATTTTTCCTTGAGAACTTGGAGCTCTTGCCGAACTTCCGCCACCCGTGCCTCTTGCTTTTCTCGCTCAGCCCGTTCCGTGGCCGCACTGCGTTCGGCCGCGGACACAGCATCCCTCAGGGTTTCCACCTTGTTAGTGGCCCCTGCAATACACATATTATCCCTGTTAAAATTTATTTGCAACCGAAATCCTTTTCTGTAAGGTACTTATTCAAAGAGGTGTTTTCACCTTCTTTCTCCTCGAGCTGCTTCTTTGCATGGACGAGCTCTTGCTCGGACCGCTCGAGATCTTTCTTCAGCACGTCGACCTCCGCCGTTAATGCGGCAGAAGTCAGCAGCGCAGCCTGCAAACCCATATTGACATATTTTAAGCAACCCTGCGTATATCTTGATAGATCCTCAGTCCGGCTTTTCTTTCCGAACACCGAACTAAGCATCAGGGGCTACTGTCTATGCGGTATTACATTATATAATCTTAACTTCTTACCTCAAAGCCTGTTAGAAGGCTACTACAGGCTTCGGTCAGCCCGCTTTTGGCGAGCTGAACCTTTTTAATCACCGCACTCATGATGGTGCGGTGTTCTTCCTCGATGGAAGCGCCTTTAAGCGCCTCCAACAGGTTATACGGCGCCTCCGGATGGACGGAGGCCGCCGACGTCGTGGTCCTGCCCTTCTTTCGAAGGGGCCGTTCGCCGGACTCTGGAACCACCGCGGGTTCCGGTGTAGAGTCCGGCACGTAGTCCGGGAGGCTGCCTGATGGCGCCTCCGGAGCCTCCTCCTGATGGGTCCCGCTATGGGTTCCCACCTCGGTGTCCTCGTCGGCGCAAGGGGTAGAGGCGGTCGGGATGGAATTTACATCCAACGAGGCCAATGACCCGCTCGTTGAGGCGGGGAGATCGTCACCGGCCGGACTACGGGCAGAATGCGGCGTTAGAAGGACACTGCATGACATAAAATACACGGCATATAAATGATCCGAATACTTACAATCTTGCCGGACGCCTGGCCCTTGGAGGCCACTCATCCTCGTCAACATTGATGTTGGCGAAACTGTCCGGGGGGATAGTTCTCCCCCTCTTGGACCCTTCGGCCTCCCAAGTTGGGGAAGCCTTCCTTTTCTTCTCTCCCTCCTCCGGGAGAGAGTACTCTTCCTCCTCGTCTTCAGGGGAGGGGTCCTCGTCGTCGTCAGACGCCTGATTACGGGAACTCTTCCGAGTCCCCGTGGCCACCTTCTTGGCCTTCTTCTCCGGCACCACGTGCGGTGCCGGAACCAGCAGCCCTGTTATGCGGGCGTTCACTGGGTCTTCTGGCATGGGAGCCGGACTGATAAGCAGCTTGGCCTTCTCCATCCATTCCTGTCAAAGGAATAGGCAGAATGAAACCCCACCAAAAGTTGAATTTGATTATCACAAGTGTCCCATAATAGGGTTGAATCACTTACCGCGTCAGTTGGATACTGCGCGCTGAATCCGCGATCTTCCTTCGCGGATGCGGGGGCTTCGGCGCCCTTGAACAACACCCTCTAGGCGCCTTCGTATGTTGTATCGAAGAGCCCGTTTAGCGCCTGGTGCTGTTCTGGATTGAACTCCCACAAAGTAAATGCCCGTTCTTGGCAAGGGAGAATCCGCCGGAGGAGCATGACTTGGACTATGTCGACGAGCAGGAGCCTATTGTTCACCATCTTCTTGATGCAGGCTCGGAGTCCCGTCACCTCCACCGGACTGCCCCACTGCAAGCCCTTCTCTTTCCAGGAGGTGAGCTGCGTGGGGATTCCAGATCTAAACTCGGGGGCCGCTGCCCATGTAGGCTCGCGCGGCTCGGTGATGTAGAACCACCCCGATTGCCACCCCTTGACGGAATCCACGAAGGTCCCTTCTAGCCAAGGGACGTTGGGCAATTTGCCCAACATGGCGCCTCCGCATTCCGCATGCGTGCCCTTCACAACCTTCGGCTTGACGTTGAAGGTCTTCAGCCACAGGCCAAAGTGGGGCTGGATGCAGAGGAAGGCCTCGCACACGACGATAAACGCCAAGATATTGAGGATAAAGTTCGGCGCCAGATCGTGGAAATCCAGGCCGTAGTAAAACATGAGCCCCCGGTCAAATGGATGGAGCGGAAAGCCCAGTCCACGGAGGAAGTGGGGAAGGAAGACGACCCTCTCATGAGGCCCGGGGGTAGGGATGAGTTGCCCCTCGTTGGGCAGCCGATGCGCGATATCGCTGGAAAGGTATCCGGCGTTGCGCAGTTTGGTGATGTCCTCCTCCTTGACGGTGGAGGCTAACCATTTACCTCCCGCTCCGGACATGTTCGGAGAAGGTTGAGGTTGGATGCGCAAGCTTGGGCGTTGGAGCTTGAGTGCGCGGAGATGGATAAGCAAAGGAGGAAGAAGGCGTCGATGAGAAGGTGAATCCTTATCCCGTATATATAGGCGGACTAAATTATGCGTCCCCCGTCAGCCTGGTAAAACTCGCTTATCCCCCAAGCGCCACCATCAATGGCGCGGTTGGGTTACCCACATCCGTATTGATGAGAATCCCGGAATAAGGGGAACACGATCTCTGCTTTGACAAGACGTGCCAAGGAAACCGCTTCGCTAAATGTGCTGAGGTGGTATAGTAAAAAACGATTCTAACAACGGCTTGGTGGCGGTGTGCTGTCACGCCGCATAATACGTCAGCAGATTGAACTTGTGTATATATTATTTCTCTCTACGGTGGATTGTGGAAATTATTTTGCAGAGCCGGACACTATCCTGGTGTTCATGATCTTCTCTGGTTTATTCAAGGGAGGAACCCGCCTTGCAATGCCGAACATTATGCACGCCGGACTTATCGTCATTGAAGACTGGTTCAGGGGCTACTGAGGGAGTCTTGGACTAGGGGGTGTCCGGATAGCCGGACTATCAATATCCGCCGGACTCCAAGACTACGAAGATAGAAGATTGAAGACTCCGGCTCGTGTCCGGAAGGTACTTTCCTTGGCGTGGAAGGCAAGCTTGGCGATACGGATACGTAGATCTCCTACCATTGTAACCGACTCTGTGTAACCCTAGCCTCTCCTGTGTCTATATAAACCGGAGGGCTTTAGTCCGTAGGACAACATACATTACAACAATCATACCATAGGCTAGCTTCTAGGGTTTAGCCTCCTCGATCTCGTGGTAGATCAACTCTTGTACTACCCATATCATCAATATTAATCAAGCAGGACGTAGGGTTTTACCTCCATCGAGAGGGCCCGAACCTGGGTAAAACATCGTGTCCCTTGTCTCCTGTTACCATCCGCCTAGACGCACAGTTCGGGACCCCCTACCCGAGATCCGCCGGTTTTGACACCGACAACGAGGTCACGGAGTGCGGACTCGAATCCATGGGGGATGACGACGGAAAGGAAGAGTGGAGAGAGGGCGCACCAGCGAGCGGAGAGAGGGGGAGGGTGGCCGCCGTAGCCGGAGTGGCTAGCGGCGGGGAGGTGGCCGCCGTAGCCGGAGTGGCTAGCGGCAGGGGGAAGGGGACGCGCACTCGCTCTTGCTCTGAGATGAGTGTGAAGTCACTAACCTAGCCTGCAACCATTTTATCGCGTTGGGTGCAAGTAGTTTGATTGTTTGTGCATGTATTAGGTGATTTGTGCGTTGTCTCCTACTGGATTGATACCTTGGTTCTCTAACTGAGGGAAATACTTATCTCTACTTTGCTGCATCACCCTTTCCTCTTCAAGGGAAAAACCAACGCAAGCTCAA
Organism: Triticum aestivum; assembly: GCF_018294505.1. Lineage (NCBI taxonomy): Eukaryota > Viridiplantae > Streptophyta > Magnoliopsida > Poales > Poaceae > Triticum > Triticum aestivum. The sequence continues at coordinate 311,777,092 of NC_057795.1, read as the reverse complement.
GAAGTAGCAACCTTGAGCTCGCATGTCTATGAATCTATCTTTCTGTCACCCTGCGGACTACAACCCCTCGGCTTATATAAGCACCGAGGGTATCTAGGATTACATGTATGTCGGTTACAATCTAGAGATAAGCTTGCCGATGATTTGAACATGTCTTGAAGTGTGCACCAAGTCTTCGGAGGATTCCATCTTGAGTACGCCGGGAGCCATGGTGGACATGGCCCATTCTTCGGTTATCCGCGGGTCCTCTGCCTAGTTCACAACTGACAGGCCAACATGGCTAGCATCCCTAGTCTAGGACACCGTCAGCCGTGGCGGCGGGCATGTCGTTGGACCACGACGTACATGCGTTCCTGGACGCGGTCATATTATATCTCTTGTCGGTCACAGAGAGTTATACATGCTACATTCTGAAATCAAGTGTGTCCATTTAAATATCAAAAAATTCATTAAGAAAATGTGTCCTACAATACTCGATAGGCCTTGCAGAAATGAATCCACTTCAAAAGTGTCTTTACCACCGCCGGGCCTTCCAAGTATTATAGGACACCGGTAGGCCTTGCAACAATGTAGAGAATTAGGCAGACAATTAATTGTATATGTAATTAATTAATTGAGTAGACAATTAATCATGCATAATCATTTTGAAAGCGCTCGCGGCAAGGACACTCAACTGGCTCTGAGCGACATGGTCGAGCACTGCTGGCCAACATGGACAACAACCACCATGCCCTCACGATATGGGCGACCAAGTGTTCACCGAGATGGATGACGACCATGCTCTGCAGGATGTCCACATGCTGACGGTTGCCGAAACGTTTGCGGGCAAGGACAACATGATCCTACATTGGCCAGTTAATTCATGCGATATTAGTAAGGAAGAGTTTTCCAAGAATAAGAAAGAAAAAGAACTAAAGCGGCCATGTGGTCCATGGTGTTGAAGAAGGAAAGAGTGTTCCAGAAAATAAAGCGAAAAAGAAAGAGTATTCTAGAAAATAAGTAGGAAGAGTATTCTAGAAAATAAGTAGGAACGAGAACTAAAACTGCGGAGGAATGGAGAAGAAGAAGATGCCGTGCTGCTGGTTGGCGCCAACGAAACGGGTTGGCGAAGATGATAGGAGTAGAAGATATAGGGGAAGACGAGGAAGAGAAGAACAACAAGTATCCCTTCTAGCAATGAATGGTGTGTGGGTTGGAGGTGGGGCTTATTGGTGACTAGGAATTTGTTCAGATAACCACTCGCCTCCCACATCAGTGAGCATTTGCAAAGTTGAATGGACCTTTGAGAATGATCTCTATAGTTATTTGTTGTTTGCTGACAATTGTGCATGTTATCTTAACCCACTCTATTATATTTTAAATATGAAAAAATAGTCCTTGTTACAACTTAAGACAAAGGGGAGGTGGGCATCATCCGATTTTAAAGGAGAGGGCTCCATTGAGAAATGACCTGCTATGACGGGAAACCGAGCAGGAAGGGGAGGGCCCGACAAAAATGGGAAGGGTATGTCATAGGGTGGGGTTTTTGTATTGGGTTGCTGTTGGACATAACATGACGGATAGTTCGAACAGTCACATTTCTCCTCACATATGGTCTAGATTTGAGGAGTCCGGAGTGTTCAGACGATTGAATTTTGCGCAGTCTACCAAACGCCTGTTTGATGTCCGAACGCACTGGACGTATGAGGAAGAAATGAGCTTCGATTTTGAAGGCAAGCTTAATCATTTGTTTGATTCATTTATATATGCATTATAGACCGTAGTAACGCACGTGCGTTCTGCTAGTGCTTTAAATATATAATTGCTGCTACGAGGCTTGACAAACCATGTCAAAAAGCTAGTATATTAGTAGTACTCTGTAAAGAAATATATAAAAGTATTTATTTTCTTGGAAAACTTCTAATCAACCGGCGGATCACGCCGTATCATCCGTCGCTTCCCACGCAGAACACGTGTCCTCTATGGATTTAAAATTCTGCAATGAGTTCTCTATTGCAAAAATTTCTGTAACATGGTCCCTGTTGCATAAAGATTCTGTAATCGGTCTTCTAAATTTCCGCAACAAGACTTCTGTTGCGAAAAGAAATTCTGCAACAAGATTTCGGTTGAAAAAAAAAAACCGCAACAAGATATATGTTGTGAAATTTTTCTACAACAAGTCATGTGTTGCAAAAAATAAAAAAAGCATAGGCTTGGACGATTGCAACAAGCTGGTTGTTGCAGAGAGCTTTCTGCAACATCACTCTTGTTGCAAAGGAGTGACTGCTCACATGAAAAGGTTGGACGTCTTTGCCATATCCATCCAATGGTCAACGACCGGACGGATATTTTCTTATTATCCGCCGGTCGATGCATAGGGTCGCCCATATTTCTTTACGGAAGAAGTATTTCCTAATAAAAACTTCCTTTGATCCAAAGTAACATCGCTCGACGCTTATTTTAGATCAAAGGAAAAAAAAGGGTAAACTTTTTTATTTTGAACTAAATGCATGTAGTCGCAGTTTGCATGTAGTGTATATTGAAATATCCAAGAGTGTGCATTGCTAAGATGCATTGCACAGCACGAATTAATGCATGAACGGACAGCGTAAACCAAAACTCTGTACTAGGCGGCGAGTCGCATGGTTGTCCCTCACGTACAGCTCGGGTTGCCTTAACGTTTCCGGCAAAACCCAGGCACGTTCGTCGCGCGCGCGCGCAACGGCACGAGTCTCATGGTTGTCCCTCACAGCTCGGGTTGCCTCAGCGTTTCCGGCAAAACCCAGGCGCGTTCGGCGCGCGCGCCGCGCAACGGCACACGCACACGCACAGTCCCGGCGTCACCCTCCGTGCGTGCGTCTGCGTTTCTTGCTAGAGCGGGGCCGGCCGGGCGGCGTGCGCCGCGTGCCGAGACGGGAGATTCCGCCGTATCCGCCGAGATTGCTGGGTCGCGAAGCGCTTTATGCGTGCTCGCCCGCGTTGCCGGCAAAATTGACAAATTTAATATGAGGGCGAAAGTATTTCACAAACTAAACTGTTTTAAAAGTGTTTCACACTGCTGACTCTTTTGTGCGGTGCCAGTGCAGCGCCTTACACACAGGTGCTGCACAATGTCTGGAAGGTCTTGCTGTCGGGCGCTGCATAGGTGTAGCGCTTGAGTGATAAGCGTTGCACAGTAGAGTGCAGCGCTTTGCTGCCGGGCGCTGCATTTTAAGAGTCAGCTGGGTGAAATACTTTCAAAAACAGTTTAGTTTGTGAAACACTTTTGCCCTGAGATCAAATTTGTCTATTTTGCCCGCGTTGCTCAACCTAGCTACGAACTATTGGTTCCTTGCGAAAGGAGAGAAAAGGTCATCCGAAAGAATCATTACGGCAACTCCAACGCACGACGTCAAACAGACATCCGTAATGTGCGTTTGGTGTGGCAATGAAGCGGTGTCTGTCCGGATTTCTGGATGCGCCGGTCGTGTGCCTAACATGTGGCCGCATTTCGTCCGCATCTTATCCTTCGGAGGCCATTTATAGTAAAACCAAGCATAGCAAATAGTTCAAATGAAACATAGCAAATGGTTCCACATCAGAAATAGTCTTACAACCCAATCGAAATAAAAACAATATCAAATAGTCTTACAAACCCCCGCGTCTCTCCCCTCCCCCTCGCGTCGCCTTCCCTTGAGCGGCGCTAGGGGCTTCCGATCCCGCGCCGCCAGCCAGCCCCTCCCCGCCCCTCCATCCCCAGCCGTCGCTGCCTCAGGCAAGGGCCGCAGTGACGGCGGGCCCTGCACCGCAGATCCAGGGCGTGTGGTCGCCGCGGCAGATCCGGTGAGGCGGAGGCGGCGTCTCACGCGGGGTGGCTGGGGGCGGCAGTCAGGGCGGTGCCCCCTACTGCGCGGCGGCGATGGGAACCTACATGGCTGGCGGTGTGGCTGCCGCGGGCACATGGGTGGCTCCGATGGCTGCGGATCTGGCGTCCTGTCCTGATCCGTCTCGGTACGACCTTGGCCGGCCGGTGGCACGAGGAGGACCGGTGAGGGGCAGTTGGAGGCTCCTTGCCGGCGTGCCGATGGCGGCCCTCGTCTCCCCATCGAGGCTTCGTTTGGTTCCAGCGAGCTACGAGATTGGGGGGACGCGACTACCGATGAAAATCGCGTCGCTTCGATCATGGCGGACGATGGCGGCGTCTATGACGTCGTCCCCTTCTCGAGGCATCGTTGTTGCAGGTCGTGGCACCCCGCTCATGATGCGCCGAGGGAAACCCTAAATCTGGATCTACCGGATCGGACGATGATGTTACCATTGATGCCGTTGTCCCTCTCGAGGGCATCGTTTCGGAGCAATTGCTAGTTGGACGGGACAAGCTGAAAAGCGGTGGCTCATCCACCGCAAGGCCGATGGCGGATCCCAGTGGCATGCAGCTGCGGAGGTTCGGCGATGGGCGCGTGTGGACGGATTCGTGCAGGATGGTGGAGTTGTCTGGCGTCATGGTGACGTCGATGGTAGGCCAGGCAAGGTCTATGGGTCAGGTTCTGCTCTGGAGATGGACCGGTGAAAGATGGCGGCGGCAACCTCTGAGAGTGTCGATCCGGTATGGGACCCAGTCCCGGTGTGTAGCTGAGCTGGGGCATCCGACTTTAGATGTTAGGGTTTGGTGCAATGTCCGTTTCGTATTAGGCCCGGATATTCAGCACATCTTTGCTACGTCTTGAGCTTGCGTTGGTTTTCCTTCAAGAGGAAAGGGTGATGCAGCAATAGTAGCATAAGTATTTCCCTCAGTTTTTGAGAACCAAGGTATCAATCCAGTAGGAGGCACTTAAAAGTCCCATGCACCTACACAAACAAACAAAGAACTCGCAAGCAACGCAATAAAGGGGTTGTCAATCCCTTCACGGATAAGATAAATATATTTTTGGTATTTTATTATATAGATGCAAAAAGTAAAGATGCAAATAAAAGTAGATTGGAAAACAAATATGATAAGAGATAGACCTGAGGGCCATAGGTTTCTCTCAAGATAGCATAAGTATTACGGTTGGTGAACAAATTACTGTCGAGCAATTGATAAAAAAACGAATAATTATGAGATTATCTAGGCATGATCATGTATAGAGGCATCACGTCTGCAACAAGTAGACCGACTCCTGCCTGCATCTACTACTATTACTCCACACATCGACCGACTCCTGCATGCATCTAGGGTATTAAGTTCATAAAAACAGAGTAACGCCTTAAGCAAGATGACATGATGTAGAGGGATAAACTCATGCAATATGATATAAACCCCATCTTTTTATCCTCGATGGCAACAATACAATACGTGCCTTACAACTCCTGCTGTCACTGGGTAAGGACACCGCAAGATTGAACCCAAAGCTAAGCACTTCTCCCATGGCAAGAAAGATCAATCTAGTAGGCCAAACCAAACTGATAATTCGAACAGAATTGCGAAGATAACTCAATTATACTTAAAAGAATTCAGAGGAGATTCAAATATTTCTCATAGATAAACTTGATCATAAACCCACAATTCATCGGATCTCGACAAACACACCACAAAAAGAGTTTACATCGAATAGATCTCCACAAGAGAGGGGGAGAACATTGTATTGAGATCCAAAAAGAGAGAAGAAGCCATCTAGCTAATAACTATGGACCCAAAGGTCTGTGGTAAACTACTCACAACTCATCGGAGGGGCTATGGTGTTGATGTAGAAGCCCTCCATGGTCGATTCCCCCTCCGGCGGAGCGCCGGCGAAGGCTCCAAGATGGGATCTCGCGGATACAAAAGGTTACGGCGGTGGAAATTGTGTTTCCTTGGCTCGCTGGATGTTTTCGGGGTACGTAGGATTATATAGGAGGAAAAAGTACGTCGGCGGCCGCCCGAGGGGCCCACGAGACAGGGGGCGCGCCCTGTAGGGGGGAGGCACTACCCTCTCGTGGCCGCCTTGGCTGCTTCTTGACTTGCACTCCAAGTCCTCTGGACCATGTTCGTTCCAAAAGTCACGCTCCCGAAGGTTTCATTCCGTTTGGACTCCGTTTAATATTCCTTTTGTTCGAAATACTGAAATAGGCAAAAAAACAGCAATACGGGCTGGGCCTCCGGTTAGTAGGTTAGTCCCAAAAATGATATAAATATGTAAAATAAAGCCCATAAACATCCAAAAGGGGTAATATAATACTCCCTCCGTTCCAAAATAGATAACTCAAGTTTATATTAACTTTAGTACAAAGTTAGTACAAAGTTGGGTCATCTATTTTGGAACGGAGGGAGTAGCATGGAACAATCAAAAATTATAAATACGTTGGAGATGTATCAAGCATCCCCAAGTTTAATTCCTGCTCGTCCTTGAGTAGGTAAATGATAAAAAAGAAATTCTGATGTGGAATGCTACCTAGCATAATTCTCAATGTAATTTTCTTTATTGTGAATATTCAGATCCAAATGATACAAAATAAAAGTTTATATTGACATAAAAGTAGTGATACTTCAAGCATACTAATCAAAGTAATCATGTCTTCTAAAAATAACATGGCCAAAGAAAGTTATCCCTACAAAATCATATAGTCTGGCTGTTGCTCTATCTTGATCACACAAAGAATTTAATCATGCACAACCCGATGACAAGCCAAGCAATTGATTCATACTTTAATAATCTCAAACCTTTTTAAATTTCACGCAATACATGAGCGTGAGCCATGGACATAGCACTATATGTGAAATAGAATGGTGGTTGTGGAGAAGACAAAAAGGAGAAAATAGTCTCACATCAACTAGGCGTATCAACGGGCTATGGAGATGCCCATTAATAGATATCAATGTGAGTGAGTAGGGATTGCCATGCAACGGATGCACTAGAGCTATAAATATATGAAAGCTCAACAAAAGAAACTAAGTGGGTGTGCATACAACTTGCTTGCTTACGAAGACATAGGACAATTTGAGGAAGCCCATCATTGGAATATACAAGCCAAGTCCTATAATGAAAAATTCCCACTAGTATATGAAAGTGACAACATATGAGACTCTCTAACATAAAGATCATGGTGCTACTTTGAAACACAAGTGTGAAAAAGAGATAGTAGCATTGTCCCTTCTCTCTTTTTCTCTCATTTTCTTTTTTTTCTTTTTTACCTTTTCTCTTTTTTTCTTTGGTCTTTCTTTATTTTTGCCTTTCTTTTTTTTCTTTTTGTAAAGTCCAAAGTCTCATCCCGACTTGTGGGAGAATCATAGCCTTCATCATCCTTTCCTCGCTAGAACAATGCTCTAATAATGAAGATCATCACACTTTTATGGATTTACAAGTCAAGAATTACAACTCAAAGCTAGAACAAGATATGACTCTATATGAATGCCTCTGGCGGTGTACCAGGATATGCAATGAATCAAGCGCGACATGTATGCAAATTATGAAGGTGGCCTTGCCACAAATACGATGTCAACTACATGATCATGTAAAGAGCAATATGACAAAAATAATGTGTGTCATATGAACGGAACGATGAAAAGTTGCATAGCAATATATCTCGGAATGGCTATGGAAATGTTATAATAGGTAGGTATGGTGGCTGTTTTGAGGAAGGTATATGGTGGGTGTATGGTACCGGAAAGTTGCGCGGCACAAGAGAGGCTAGCAATGGTGGAAGGGTGAGGGTGCGTATAATCCATGAACTCAACATTAGTCAAAACAACTCATGTACTTGTTGCAAAAATTTAGAAGTAATCAAAAATCAAAGTACTACGCGCATGCTCCTAGGGGGATAGATTGGTAGGAAAAGACCATCGCTCGTCCCCGACCGCCACTCATAAGGAATACACTCAATAAATAAAATTGTGCTCCAACTTCATCACAAAGCGGTTCACCATACGTGCATGCTACGGGAATCACAAACCTCAACACAAGTATTTTTCATAATCACCTCAACTAGCATAATATCACTACCTCCATATCTCAAAACAATTATCAAGCATCAAATTGATCATAGCATCCAATTCACTTTCTGTGATAGTTTTTATTATACCCAACTTGGATGGTCATCATTCTAGGACCAAATTTGTAACCATAGCAAATACCATGCTGTTCTAAAAGACTCTCAAAATAATATAAGTGAAGCATGAGAGACTAGCAATTTCTTCAAAATAAAGCCACCGCCGTGCTCTAAAAGATATAAGTGAAGCACTAGAGCAAAACCTATCAATCTCAAAAGATATAAGTGAAGCACATAGAGTATTCTAGCAAATTCTAATCAAGTAGGCTTCTCCCAAAAGGTGCATACATCAAGGATGATTGGTAAACTAAAAGGCAAAGACTAATATAATACACGACGCTCCAAGCAAAACACATATCATGTGGCGAATAAAAATATAGCTCCAAGTAAAGTTACCAATGAACGAAGATGAAAGAGGGGATGCCTTCCCGGGGCATCCCCAAGCTTAGGCTTTTGGCTATCCTTGAATATCTTGGGGTTCCATGGGCATCCCCAAGCTTAGGCTCTTGCCACTCCTTATTCCATAATCCATAAAAGCTTTACCCAAAACTTGAAAACTTCACAACACAAAACTCAACAGGATATCTTATAAGCTCCGTTAGTGAAAGAAAACAAAACCACCACATAAGGTACTGTAATGAACTCATTCTTTATTTATTTTTGTGTTAAACCTACTGTATTCCAACTTCTCTATGGTTTATAAACTATTTTACTAGGCATAGATGCATCAAAATAAGCAAACAACACACGAAAAATAGAATCTGTCAAAAACAGAACAGTTTGTAGCAATTTGTAACTAACGCAAACTTATGGAACTGTACAAATCCTACCAAAATAGGAAGTCCTGGAAAATTTGTCTATTGATCAACATCAAAAAGAATCAACGCAAAAGCACATTTCTGTGATTTAACAAAACTAAATTCGTGCGCGCAAAGTTTCTGTTTTTCAGCAGAATCAAATCAACTATCATCATAGGTTATCCTATAGGTTCTACTTGGCATAAACACTAATTAAAAGATAAAAACACATCTAAATAGGAGGTAGATGCAAGATTTATTACTAAACAGGAACAAAAACAAAAAAACACAAAGAAAATTGGGTTGCCTCCCAACTAGCGCTATCGTTTAACGCCCCTAGCTAGGCATAAAAACGAAGATAGATCTAAGTAGTGCCATCTTTGGCACTAAATTCATAAGTAGCACGCATGATAGATTCCTAAGTGTAGGACCTTAAAGTATGTCTAGAGGGGGGTGATTAGGCTACTTGACCGACAAAAACTTAACCTTTTCCCAATTTTAGAGTTTGGCAGATTTTAGCTATTTTAGGACAAGTCAAGCAATCATCACACAATTCAAGCAAGCATGCAAAGAGTATATAGGCAGCGGAAATTAAAGCATGCAACTTGCAAGAAAATAAAGGGAAGGGTTTGGAGGATTCAAACGCAATTGGAGACACGAATGTTTTTGGCGTGGTTCCGATAGGTGGTGCTATCGTACATCCACTTTGACGGAGACTTCAACCCACGAAGGGTAACGGCTGCGCGAGTCCACGGAGGGCTCCACCCACGAAGGGTCCACGAAGAATCAACCTTGTCTATCCTACCATGGCCGTCGCCCACGAAGGACTTGCCTCACTAGCGGTAGATCTTCACGAAGTAGGCGATCTCCTTGCCCTTACAAACTCCTTGGTTCAACTCCACAATCTTGTCGGAGGCTCCCAAGTGACACCTAGCCAATCTAGGAGACACCACTCTCCAAGAAGTAACAAATGATGCATTGATGATGAACTCCTTGCTCTTGTGCTTCAAATGATAGTCTCCCCAACACTCAACTCTCTCTCATAGGTTTTGGATCTGGTGGAAAGAAGATTTGAGTGGAAAGCAACTTGGGGAAGGCTAGAGATCAAGATTCATATGGTAGGAATGGAATATCTTGGTCTCAACACATGAGTAGGTGGTTCTCTCTCAGAAATGGTAAGTTGGAAGTGTAGGTTCGTTCTGATGGCTCTCTCAACGAATGAAGAGGAGGTGGAGGGGTATATATAGCCTCCACACAAAATCTAACCATTACACACAATTTACCAAACTCGGTGGGACCGAATCGTTAAACTCGGTCGGACTGATTTAGTAAACCTAGTGACCGTTAGTGATTTTCGGTGGGACTGACATGCATCTCGGTGAGACCGATTCGGTTAGGGTTAGGGCATAACGTAATCTCGGTAAGACCGATTACACAAACTCGGTAAGACCGATTTGGTAATAAGCTTTCCAGAGAGTTGGTCAGGTAAACTCGGTGGGACCGATTTGCTCTTTTCGGTGAGACCGAAATGTTACAAAAAGTAAACAGAGAGTTTACATTGCAATCTTGGTGGGACCGATCGCTCACTTCGGTTAGACCAAAACGTTACGAATGGAAACAGAGAGATTGCAACCCCATCTGGGTGAGACCGAGATCCCTATCGGTAAGACCGATTTGCTTAGGGTTTGTGGCAGTGGCTATGACTTTTGGAATCGGTGGCGCCGGATAGAAGAATCGGTGTGGCCGATTTTGGCTTTGGGTTTAGGTCATTTGTGGATGTGGGAAAGTAGTTTAGGGTTTTGGAGCATATCACTAAGCACATGAACCAAGAGGCTCATTAAGCAACACCTCATCCCTTCTTGATAGTATTAGCTTTTCCTATAGACTCAATGTGATCTTGGATCACTAAAATATAAAATGAAGAGTCTTGAGCTTTTGAGCTTGGGCCAATCCTTTGTCCTTAGTATTTTGAGGGATCCACTTTCATCATCCATGCCATGCCATTCATTGAGCTTTCCTGAAATAATAGTCTTGGAATAGTATTAGCTCAATGAGTTATATGTTGTTATGAATTACCAAAGCCACCTAGGGATAGTTGCACTTTCAATCTCCCCCTTTTTGGTAATTGATGACAACATATAGATCAAAGCTTCGACAAATGATAATAAGATTGAATAACATCGTCGCTTTGAGAAGTATGTGATAAGCAAGAGCTCCCCCTAAATTTGTGCATGGGTTAAGACTTGCTTTGGACTGCAAATGCACAATAAATTAGGCTCATGGGTTACTCTTCCATGTCACATACATCTTGGTGGAGCTCTCAAAATAATAAACAATGAATACATGCACTCATCACCAAGCATAGTGAGTGATCACATAAGATAGATAGGATAATATCAAGCATGCGTAAGTGTAGCTTATGATGAAACACATGATCATCAATGTCTCACAAGCATAGTATCTCAACCAAAAGCAAACAAAGTTTGAAAAACCACCAAATAAAATAAGAGAGAACAAAAGCAACACTCTCTCTCTCGAAGCCTATGATCTATACATTTTTCTCCCCCTTTGGCAACAAGTTACCAAAAAGTTCATAGAAAATGCATAGTGCTAGATCGACTCTCAGGCTTGATCTTCTGGTGGTGGTGTCCTGATAGCTCCTTGGACGAAGGCTTCAGTTGAAGTAGAGGGTGCTGGAGTGGATGCTGGAGCTGGTTGCACTGGAACTGTAGGGGCAGTGGCTGGTGCTGAAGTTGTTGCTCTAGTGTCTGTCACTGGCACTGCAACTGACCTCTGGGCTCTGGGCACTCTGGCAAACACATTGGTGGTTGTCTTGCCCTTCCTCTCCTGCATGTCATCCTGCAGCTGCTCCACAACTGACTGAATCTCAATTACCTTGACATCTAGATCATAGAATTTTTGTTCCATGATTCTTTCCAGGCTCTCCTGGTTTTGAATTAGGGTGGCCAACCCCTTCTCAATCCTCAGTGTAGATGCTATCAAGTAACCAAGCTGCTCTTGTTTGGTTTTTAAGAAATATTCAGATGCCTCCTCTTGAGTTAGCATCTTGGCAGCCTTCTCCTTCTTCTCCTGAGCTTGAACTGATTGTGGACCATCTTCATTCATGACAACCTCATTGTCCTCAAAGTCTGGATAAAGTGGAAAGTGTTCCTTATCCAACTGATATTTCCCCGTGCCCATCTTTTAGTTGATCAATTCCTGAATCTGAGGTGCATATCCACAGCTCCTCTTCTGATCTGTTGTAGTCCTCTTGATTGTTTCAATTATGAGGTTCTTGACTTTGAACTTCTGTGGCACATCAAACACATGCAACATGTTGATGGCATGCCCTCTGATCATGTTATGGTCACCAGACTTGGGCAACAAAGTGTGCCTCAGAATCCAATTGATGGTTGGCAATCCTGACAGCAGAAAGTGAACTGATCCAAACTTGTGAGTCTCTACTGCCTTGTCTGGAATCTCCTTGTACATGTGAGCCATTGAGTTGTGACCCAACTTCTTCTTTGCATAAATGTCCAGGTCATCCTCATCTTCCTTGGGGGCATTTATCAGACTTTCCCATTCTTCAACAGTGGACTGGTACCTTGTACCTTCAGACATCCAAACAATTCTCCCATCTGGGTAAAAATGTGTTGTGGAGTAGAACTGCATAATAAGCTCATCATTCCAGTTGGTGAACTTCTGTCCAACAAAATTTGCAACTCCACAGGCAACAAAGCTTTCTTGCACTCCAGGATAGTGCTGCTCATTGTCTCTGATGAATGTCCAGTCGACCCACCTCATGTCACAAACTATGGGCTTCTTGTCCAGCAGAATTGTTTCATAGAAGTCCTGCTGTTCCTTTGTGTGGAACCTGTAGTCAACAGCAGTTCTTCTCCTTGAAGCATATGGATCTTCCATCCTCCATAGTCTCAGCCCTGAATCCTTCCTGATTCTCATGTCCTCAGCCACAGGATGGGCATCATTGTGGTCTGGTATCTTGGGCTTGAGCTTTCTTAAGACCTGTCCTTCTTCATCCTCATCTTCAGCAACATTGGGCACTGGGGCCTTGTTCTTCTCAGTAGCTGGAATACTCCTAGTATTCCTCTTTGAAACTTGCTTGCCCTTGGAGGCAGCTTTGGGTGCTTCCTTGGGCTTGGATGTTGTAGCCCCTGATCTGATTGCATCACCCATAAGCTTAGGTGCCTTAGGTGCTGGTGCAGCATCCTCTTCCTCTTCTTCAGAATCTCTTCTCATTGAGGGCTTTCCAAGGACCTTGGCAGTTGTGGTTCTTACTCTCTTCTTTTTCTTATCCTGATCATCATCATCCTCTGATTCAATTGTGAACTTCATAGTTGCACCAGTGGAGACTTTCTGAGGTTTGGATGATGTTTCATTCCTTGCAGGTGCCTCTTTGGGTTGAGCTTGAGCTGGCACTTGAGTGGACTTTCTGGCCTTTGGCATTGGTGTCCTCTTGGCAGGAACTTTCTTCTTCAGACCTGGCTTTGTGCTCTGTGCAGAGCCATATTCTTTCTTGAGCACCACTTTCTTGGAAGTGGCCTCATCTTCCTCAGCTTTGTAATCTTTATCCTCAGAATCTGAAGTTCTTTTCCTCCTTTGCCTAGTTGCAGCCTTACGCAAATTGCTAGGAGTACTTCTGCTCCCTTCATCTGTAGTTGAGGGACTAGTGCCCTCACTCAAGTCCATCTGCTCTTCTGACCTGTTCTGGCTGTCACTCTGATCAGACATACTGCAAAAGCTGACAGCTGACCCTGTGAAGAGTTATGGATGAGATAGAATAGATGAGCATCACAAAATGCAGAGATTTTTGCAAAAGAATGATTCAAAAGTTCAGTTTTAGTTCTCCACAGAAAGCATTTCAGATCAACCGATTTTCAAACTCGATGATACCGAAGCAGTTTTGGAACCTAAACTGATGATCTCGGTTGGACCGAGTTTCAGTTCGGTGGCACTGAGACTGCTAGGGTTTCACAGAATCCTCAAATCGGTCGCACCGATTAGTAATTCTCGGTCAGACCGAGAGTCACTAGTGTAATGGCATAAGCCAAATCGGTGAGACCGAGTTTTTTTAACTCGGTGGGTCCGAGATGGTTTCGGCGGAAACCTAACCCTAAAAATTTGAATCTCATATAATCTATGGACTACTTTGGCTGGATAGAAGAGTTTCAATCGTAGCAAGAATCAATATGAAAACAATGTGCTAGGAATCAGACGTGGATAGCACAAAGATCAAGTCCATGCCCTAACTTGGAGGTGGACTTGCTACGGCGGCAACGGCGAGGACGAAATCTGTTAACGGTGGCGAAGACCAGCGACAGGAGGCTGCTGGCGACGAGGAGACAATCCGGAGACCATGATGGCAGAGCGAGCTGTTGCGCGGGCGAAGGGTTTCGGAGAAATTTCCAAACTTTTGCCTGTGGCTATATATAGCCCGACCCTGTCGGTGTGACCAAATGGAACAACTCGGTGGCTCCTCACACAGAGTGGTTCGAATCTGACTTGATCAAATTTTGTGATGTAGCATGAATAGAGTTTGAGATGAGAAAAGCATAGATAGCTAAAGAAGGTTCTTAGGCATTCTTGTCCATCCACTTGGCAAAAAGAAAAGAAACCAAACAATCAAAACAACAAGTGGATGTCCTTGAATGAGTAAAATATGCACCAACATGCTCACACAATAAGATGGCAAATGAAATATGTGGCAAAGCATGCACAACCAATTCTAGCATCTATCAAGCAATTGGCGATGACTAGGTCACTATATATGAGTATATTGACTTAGGAGTCAAATGAGAACATTTGATCATAGGTCATACTCATCGTTTAAGCTCAAGTGGGGTTACCACTTTTACATAATGCATTGATGTGTTCACACCATTAGAGTTGCTTTGACTCAATTCTTAGAGTTAAGCTCCCCCTAGATGTGAGATCCCCCCTTAGAGGGATGAACTAACCTTGGGTTTTGTCGATGATGACTTCATGTAGGTGTTGAAGATGTAGATGCTCAATGTTGATGTAGATCATTTGGAGCATTCATTTGGAGTGAGTTGCACTTTCAACTTACCTACATGGGTTAGTCCCACAAGGAACAAACAAGAATATCCATAGACATAGAGTGATACACACACAAGATGATGTCCATGAATTCATTAGGTTACCTTGTCCCTTGTCTTACCAACATGAGGGTTTGTGACTCCTTGAACTAGTGCAAGATGTGGAAGTTCATTGCACTTGTTCTTGCCAAAATGATATGAGTGAAGAATGTTGGCGGAGTCACCCTCAAGAACTCTCTAGTTCTTCTTCTTCGGGATCCACATCATCTTGATGGAAATCCTTGGAGTTGTAGTTGTACTTGATGAAGTAGAACTTGACGTAGTCTTGGGGACCCACTTGAACGAGGCTTTAGGTGCTTCTTCAAATGCATCAATCTCTTCTTGAAGCTTATCCTTGCCTTTATTCTTGTGGTCTTGTGGTGGAAGATCATCTTGAGCTTGTGTTCCCTTGAAGGAAGTAGTATCATACTTCTCTTGTTGAGGAACAAACTTCGTCTTGGGGTATTGATCTTCTTCCCACTCAACTCCATTGGCATTGAACTTTCGTTCAAAACCAACACCTTGATTCTTCCGGTGCCTTCCTTTGCTTGCGTACAATTTCCTCGAATTGCTTACTCCCGGCAAGGCTCTTGTAAACACCTTTCTCTATAATTCCCTTCAATAAGCTATTTTCTTGCTCAAGATTGAGCTTTTCAAAGTGTAACTTCTCATGAGCCCTTAAAAGTTCTCGATGATCTTCGTAGATAGTTTGATGAGCTAACTTAAGAGAGTTTAGTTCTTTAGTTAGAAGCTCAATCTTCTCCTTATCATTGTCATTTGTTTTATCTTGATTAGCATGATTAATTGATGTTTCATCATAGTATTCATCACTAGAGTTGTCAACAAGTAAATCATCATCCACAAGCAAGTCATCTTCATCACTATTGAAATCAACATACTCAAGATGTGTTACCTTTGGACCTTTGGCCATGAAGCATCTTCCAACACCTTCATTTGGTGAGTCAAATATGTCGTAGGAGTTGGTTGACACAAGTGCTAGACCGGCAACACCTTCATCTTGAGTATATTCGGAGTCGGAGTGATAGCTTCTCTCGGAGTGATTGTCGGAGTCGGAGCCGGATACCCATTCACCAACATGAGCTTGATGTCTTCATTTTGTGTAGCTCCTTGATGACTCGTCCTTCCTTTCTGAATCCTTGCTTCTCCGTGAGGGTCTTCGTTTATAACGATCATTTCTACTCCTCCTCTCTCTTGGTGGTGATTCTTCTCTTTTGCTCCTTCTTCTTGGAGAATCTTCTCTTCTTTTGTAGGGTGCCGTACACTCATTGGAGTAGTGTCCGGGTCTCCCACAATTGTAGCAATTGCGCTCTCGACTAGAAGATCTTTTGTCATTGTAAGACCTTGACTTGGAACTTCTTTCTTTGCTTCTACTCTTGTAGAATTTGTTGAAGTTCTTCACCATTAAGCTCAATTCTTCATTGAAGGTTGGTTTCTCACTTGATGATGTGGGGGCTTCACTTGAGGCTTTGTAAGCACCACTTGACTTGTTGTGAAGTTCCTCCTTATCCTTGAGTGACATCTCATGAGCAACAATTCATCCAATGACTTCCGTTGGCTTGAGATCTTTGTAGTTTCGCATCATTTGAATCAATGTGCACACGGTATCATACTTTCCATCCAATGCTCTTAGGATTTTCTTGATGATGAACTTGTCGGTCATCTCTTCACTCCCTAAGCCGGCAATCTCATTTGTGATAAGAGCAAGCCTAGAGTACATTTCGGCGACACCTTCACCATCCTTCATTTTGAACTTGTCAAGCTGACTTTGGAGCACAACCAACTTGGATTCCTTGACGGACTCGGTACCTTCATGCATATCAATCAAAGTATCCCAAATTTCCTTTGCATTCTCAAGATGTCTGATTTTGTTGAATTCTTCAGGGCACAATCCGTTGAAGATGATATCACAAGCTTGAGCGTTGTATTGTAGCATCTTCCGCATTAGCTTCACGGTTCGGTTCTCTCCCATCGAAAAATTCACCTTGCAAGCCCATACAAATAATTGCCCAAACAGTGGGGTTATGTCCAAGAATATGCATTTTCATCTAATGCTTCCAACTAGCAAAATTAGTAGTATCAAAGTAAGGACCTCTACGGTGATAATTTCCCTCGCTAGACGCCATACTCTCCTAGGTTGTGAAACCAAGGCTATGACCACCAAAAGCTATGGAAATCAAAGCAAATGGAGACCAAATCTCTGATACCACTTGTAGGACCTTGAAGTATGTCTAGAGGGGGGGGGGGTGATTAGACTACTTGACCGATAAAAACTTAACCTTTTCCCAATTTTAGAGTTTGGCAGATTTAGCTATTTTAGGACAAGTCAAGCAATCATCACACAATTCAAGCAAGCATGCAAAGAGTATATAGGCAGCGGAAATTAAAGCATGCAACTTGCAAGAAAGCAAAGGGAAGGGTTTGGAGGATTCAAACGCAATTGGAGACACGGATGTTTTTGACGTGGTTCCGATAGGTGGTGCTATCGTACATCCACGTTCATGGAGACTTCAACCCACGAAGGGTAACGGCTGCGCGAGTCCACGGAGGGCTCCACCCACGAAGGGTCCACGAAGAAGCAACCTTGTCTATGCCACCATGGCCGTCGCCCACGAAGGACTTGCCTCACTAGCGGTAGATCTTCACGAAGTAGGCGATCTCCTTGCCCTTACAAACTCTTTGGTTCAACTCCATAATCTTGTCGGAGGCTCCCAAGTGACACCTAGCCAATCTAGGAGACACCACTCTCCAAGAAGTAACAAATGGTGCGTTGATGATGAACTCCTTGGTATTGTGCTTCAAATGATAGTCTCCCCAACACTCAACTCTCTCTCATAGGTTTTGGATCTGGTGGAAAGAAGATTTGAGTGGAAAGCAACTTGGGGAAGGCTAGAGATCAAGATTCATATGGTAGGAAGGGAATATCTTGGTCTCAACACATGAGTAGGTGGTTCTCTCTCAGAAATGGTAAGTTGGAAGTGTAGGTTCATTCTGATGGGTCTCTCCACGAATGAAGAGGAGGTGTAGGGGTATATATAGCCTCCACACAAAATCTAACCGTTACACACAATTTAGCAAACTCGGTGGGACCGAATCGTTAAACTCGGTCGGACCGATTTAGTAAACCTAGTGACCGTTAGTGATTTTCGGTGGGACTGACATGCATCTCGGTGAGACCGATTCGGTTAGGGTTAGGGCATAACGTAATCTTGGTAAGACCGATTACACAAACTCGGTAAGATCGATTTGGTAATAGGTTTTCCAGAGAGGTGGTCAGGTAAACTCGGTGGGACCGATTTGCTCTTTTCGGTGAGACCGAAATGTTACAAAAAGGAAACAGAGAGTTTACATTGGAATCTCGGTGGGACCGATCGCTCACTTCGGTTAGACCGAAACGTTACGAAGGGAAACAGAGAGATTGCAACCCCATCTCGGTGAGACCAAGATCCCTATCGGTAAGACCGATTTGCTTAGGGTTTGTGGCAGTGGCTATGACTTTTGGAATCGATGGCGCCAAATAGGAAGAATCGGTGTGACCGATTTTGGCTTTGGGTTTAGGTCATTTGTGGATGTGGGAAAGTAGTTGAGGGTTTTGGAGCATATCACTAAGCACATGAAGCAAGAGGCTCATTAAGCAACACCTCATCCCTCCTTGATAGTATTGGCTTTTCCTATAGACTCAATGTGATCTTGGATCACTAAAATATAAAATGAAGAGTCTTGAGCTTTTGAGCTTGAGCCAATCCTTTGTCCTTAGTATTTTGAGGGATCCACTTTCATCATCCATGCCATGCCATTCATTGAGCTTTCCTGAAATAATAGTCTTGGAATAGTATTAGCTCAATGAGCTATATGTTGTTATGAATTAACAAAACCACCTAGGGATAGTTGCACTTTCAATAAGGTAATTTGACTTTTTTCTTGGAAAGTGCTCCATGCCTTTCTTTAATGGAAATTGGAATCTAATATTCCCTTCCTTCATACCAATAATCGCGCCAATCGTTCTAAGGAAAGGTCTACCAAGAATAATAGTGCAAGAAAGATTGCAATTTATATCAAGAACGATAAAATCTACGGGAACCAAATTTCTATTTGCAACAATGAGAACATCATTGATCCTTCCCATTGGCTTTTTAATGGCGGAATCCGCAAGGTGCAAATTTAAAGAGCAATCATCAAGATCATGGAAACCTAGAATATCACGTAAAGTTTTTGGAATCGTGGAAACACTAGCATCCAAATCACACAAAGCAAAACACTCATGATCTTTAATTTTAATCTTTATAGTAGGTTCCCACTCATCATTAAGTTTTCTAGGTATATAAACTTCCAAATTAAGTTCTTCATCATAAGATTGCATCAGGGCATCAACGATATGTTTGGTAAAAGCTTTATTTTGACTATAAACATGCGGAGAATTAACAACGGATTGAAACAAGGAAATACAACCTTCTAAAGAACAATTATCATAATCAAATTCTTTGAAATCCGAGATAGTGGGTTCAATACTATTTAAAGTCATGACCTCTCCAATCCCACTTTTACCAAATTTAGTATCAAAATCTAAAAACTCCGAATTCTTGGGACGCCTTCTAGGTAAAGTTGACTCATCTTCTGTCACATAATTATCAAGATTCATATTGCAAAACAAAGATCTAATAGGAGACACATCAATAACTTTAAGATCTTCATCATTATTTTCATGGAAACTAGAAGAACACGCCTTTATGAAGCAATCTTTTTTAGCACGCAATCTAGCGGTTCTTTCCTTGCATTCATCAATGGAAATTCTCATAGTTTTGAGAGACTCATTTATATCATGCTTAGGAGGAGAAGATCTAAGTTTAAGAGAATCAACATCAAGCAAAAGTCTATCAACGTTCCTAGCCAAATCATCAACTTTGAGCAATTTTTCTTCAAGCAAAGCATTAAAATTCTTTTGAGAAATCATAAATTCTTTCACACTATTCTCAAAATCAGAGCGCATCTTAATAAAATTATCATAAGAATTATTGTAGGAATTTCCCTAATTATTAGAGGAATTACTAGGGAACGGTCTAGCATTAAAGTTTCCTCTATAAGCATTGTTTCCAAAACTATTCCTACCAACAAAATTCACATCCATAGATTCATTATTATTCTCAATCAAAGTAGACAAAGGCATATCATTGGGATCAAGAGGAGTATTCTTAGTAGTAAACAATTTCATAAGTTCATCCATCTTTCCACTCAAAACATTGATTTCTTCTATAGCATGCACTTTTTTACTAGAAGATCTTTCCGTGTGCCATTGAGAATAATTAGCCATAATATTATCAAGAAGTTTTGTAGCATCTCCTAACGTGATTTCCATAAACGTGCCTCCCGCGGCCGAATCTAAGAGATTTCTAGAAGCAAAGTCCAAACCGGCATAATTTTTTTGTATGATCATCCATAAATTCAAACCATGAGTGCAAATCATCAATTTCATTCTTTCCCAAGATTGGGCAACATGCTCATGATCAAGTTGTTTAAAATTCATAATATCGTTCCTAAGAGTGATAATCTTAGCGGAAGTAAAATACTTAGAGATAAAAGCATCTTTGCACTTGTTCCAAGAGTCAATACTATTTTTAGGCAAAGACGAAAACCAAACTTTAGTAGGATCCCTAAGTGAAAACGGAAATAACTTCAATTTAGCAATATTGTTATTTATCTTTCTTCTTTTACATATCACACAAATCAACAAAGTTGTTTAGATGAGTAGCGGCATCTTCACTAGGAAGGCCGGCGAACTGATCTTTCATTACAAGATTCAGCAAAGCAGTATTGATTTTACAAGACTCGACATCATTAAGAGGAGCAATCGGAGTACTAAGGAAATCATTATTATTGGTATTCGAGAAATCACACAATTTAGTATTATCTTGCGCCATGGCAATAAATAATCCAACACACAAGCAAACAGAAAAAGACAAGCGAAAAAGAGAGGAGGATATTGGGAAAGAGAGGGCGAATAAAACGGCAAGAGTGAAGTGTGGGAGAGGAAAACGAGAGGCAAATGGCAAATAATGTAAATGCGAGGGAGATGACTTTGTGATGGGTACTTCGTATGTCTTGACTTGAGCGAAGACCTCCCCGGCAACGGCGCCAGAAATCCTTCTTGCTACGTCTTGAGCTTGCGTTTGTTTTCCTTGAAGATGAAAGGGTGATGCAGCAATAGTAGCGTAAGTATTTCCCTCAGTTTCTGAGAACCAAGGTACCAATCCAGTAGGAGGCTCCTCAAAAGTACCACGCACCTACACAAACAAATAAAGAACTCGCAACCAACGCAATAAAAGGGTTGTCAATCCCTTCACGGCCACTTGCGAAAGTGAGATTTAATAGAGATAGTATGATAAGATAAATATCTTTTTGGTATTTTCTAATATAGACGCAAAAAGTAAAGATGCAAATGAAAGTAGATTGGAAACAAATATGATAAGAGATAGACCCCGGGGGGGGGGCATAGGTTTCACTAGAGGCTTCTCTCAAGATAGCATAAGTATTACGGCGGGTGAACAAATTACTGTCGAGCAATTGATAGAAAAGCGAATAATTATGAGATTATCTAGGCATGATCATGTATATATGCATCACGTCCGCAACAAGTAGACCGACTCCTGCCTGCATCTACTACTATTACTCCACACATCGACCGACTCATGCCTGCATCTAGGGTATTAAGTTCATAAAAACAGAGTAACGCCTTAAGCATGATGACATGATGTAGAGGGATAAACTCATGCAATATGATATAAACCCCATCTTTTTATCCTCGATGGCAACAATACAATACATGCCTTGCAATCCCTGCTGTCACTGGGTAAGGACACCGCAAGATTGAACTCAAAGCTAAGCACTTCTCCCATGGCAAGAAAGATCAATCTAGTAGGCCAAACCAAACTGATAATTCGAAGAGACTTGCAAAGATAACTCAATCATACATAAAATAATTCAGAGGAGATTCAAATATTTCTCGTAGATAAACTTGATCATAAACCCCCAATTCATCGGATCTCGACAAACACGCCGCAAAAAGAGTTTACATCGAATAGATCTCCACAAGAGAGGGGGAGAACATTGTATTGAGATCCAAAAAGAGAGAAGAAGCCATCTAGCTAATAACTATGGACCCGAAGGTCTGTGGTAAACTACTCACAACTCATCGGAGGGGCTATGGTGTTGATGTAGAAGCCCTCCATGGTCGATTCCCCCTCCGGCGGAGCGCCGACGAAGGCTCCAAGATGGGATCTCACGGATACAGAAGGTTACGGCGGTGGAAATTGTGTTTCGTTGGCTCCCTGGATGTTTTCGGGGCACGTAGGCTTATATAGGAGGAAGAAGTATGTCGGTGGCCGCCCGAGGGGCCCACGAGACAGGGGGGCGCGCCCTATAGGGGGGGCGCCCTACCCTCTCGTGGTCGCCTCAGCTGCTTCTTGACTTGCACTGCAAGTCCTCTGGATCACGTTCATTCCAAAAATCACGCTCCCGAAGGTTTCATTCCGTTTGGACTCCGTTTGATATTCCTTTTCTTCGAAATAGTGAAAGGCAAAAAAATAGCAATACGGGCTGGGCCTCCGGTTAGTAGGTTAGTCCCAAAAATGATATAAAAGTGTAAAATAAAGCCCATAATTATCCAAAAGGGGTAATATAATAGCATGGAACAATCAAAAATTATAGATACGTTGGAGACGTATCAACCTTCATCAATGGGATAGGAGTAGCAACAGGTGTTGCCTAGATGGTGACTTCAGGCTCACTGATGTATTACTTTGTATGATCTCTGTGCATAATTAATAAGATGGCCGCATGCATCGTCTAGATGCAGAGGCCGGGGTTTATCCGCCTTTTCAAAAAAAATCTTACAATCCAATCGAAATATATTTGCATGAAAAAGAAATTAAACTGATAGATCTAGTGGTTGCCAATGTGAGTCCACATGTGCTCAACTATCCTGGAGCTACACATGAGTATGTCAATCACGCATTTCACGATGAAATTGGACAAATTGTTGAAAGACTGCAGGAGGTGGGTACTCAGGCTCAACATGTTCACCCTGGAAATCAAACCCTTGGTCGTAGATGTTATCATCACGCTTATCCTCTACGATCATGTTGTGCATGATCACACAAGCGGGCATCACCTCCCAAAGCTTCTGAGTGCTCCATGTCAACGTAGGGTTTCGAACAATAACCCATCGAGATTGAAGTACACCAAAAGCACGCTCCACACCCTTCCTAACACTCTCCTGCATTTGGCAAACCTCTGTCTCTTACCTCCCTGCGGATTGGGTATGGTCTTCACAAGAGTTGACTAGTGAGAATAGATACCATCAACTAGGTAATTTCCCTTGTTGTAATGGTGGCCATTGATCTCAAAGTTGATCTCTGGGGAGTGGCCTTCTGCAAGCCTTGCAAACACTGGAGAAATCTGAAGCACGTTGATATCATTGTGAGAACCGGTCAGGTCGAAGAAAGAATGTCATATCCACAGACCTTGTGAAGCCACCGCTTCAAGTATGACAATGGCACCTTTCACATGCCCCTTGTACTGCCCCTGCCAAGCAAATGGCTTGTTCTTCCATGTCTAGTGGATACAATCTATACTGCCAAGGATGCCCAGAAAAGCTCCTATAGGTATTGATCGCCAACAACCTCTATGTATTAGAGGCAGTTGGCTCTCTCAGGTACTCAGGGCCGAACACTTCCACCATGGCCTTGCAGAAACTATACATTGAGAGGAGACATGTGGACTCAGTCATATGCACATACTCATCCAGAAGATCACCATGAATTCCATATGCAAGCATGCGGATAGTCACTGTGCATTTCTGGTAAGAAGAGAAGCCAAGCTTGCCAAGGGCATCCTCTTTGCACTCAAAGTATGGGTCATATCCTACCACTCCCCCCCCGAATACGATTGAACACATGTCTCCTCATGCGGAATCGGCGACAAAATTGATGTGTTTTGAAGAGTGCGGTATTCTCAAAGTAGTCGACATAGAGAAGGGTCTGACCTTTCTCCCTATTGCAGGTCAAGGCCGGAGCATGGCCGGGGATCGATCCCTTGAACCGAGACCGCTTCTTACTAATGTAGTCATGGACGACGAATGCAGCCACCACAAGATCTTCATCACCCGAGGACGAATCATCCGATGAACAAATGAAGTTGTGAAAGAAATACTGATCCCCGATATCCATGGTACCTTGTGAGCAAAGCGTGGAACACTTTGCGGTTGTGGAGGAGATGCCGCCTGAAGGAGCACATCGAGTTCCCCTCACCGGCAGCAGAGCAAGGTTGGTGTTGGTGGGTGGGTGCCCTGCGGCAATGCAATGCCTGCCGGAAGTTGTTGGGGTCGACAGGCGGCACCGACGGCCATAGCTTCTCTCCCACCGGCGACAAGGAACCACAAACACCGTCAAAAAGCTCTTCCGAAACGCGGGCATGGGCTGGCTATGGCATGCGTGGTCGTGGTTCAGACGACCTTGATGGAAGACGACGCTTCCGGGAACGGGGGTGGCGGCGGCGATGGTGGGGCGGAGAGCGGAGGAAGGGCATGGGAAAAGGAAATTGGTTGTGTCCCCGGCGGGCGAGCCAGGAGGGACAAGGGCGCGCGTCCCGCCCGTCCGCACATGTCCGTTTGGACGCAAACACAACACAAAGTCGGGCCGGTAATGGGTCGAAAGCGGACCAAAAACGAGCATTGATCCGTTTGTTCTCACATGTTGGACTGCATTTTCCTGTCCATATACCTTCAAGCGGATGCGGCCGAACCATTCCGGATCGCGCGTTGGAGTTGCCGTTAGGCACTGGCCACACAAGTATCACACGAGAGCGCATAAAAGTAATTGTTTTTTTTTGGGAGCACGGGAGCGCACTCACCGGTGTACTACTACATTACGGTGACTACACGCCCATAATAAGTAAATATTATCAAATCCTGCATGTGATATACCTACCTAAATATATGATTTTTATTTTTTATTCAATTATTTGCTTACCAAAGAAAACATTTGGAGATTGGACCCAATTTTGCCTTTAAACAAAATGCCAATTCGGCCTTTTTTATGACACGGTAGATGCACATTGTATTCATGTCGTCACATTGTTTTTCAGATTTAATACATCCGTATCTAGACAAATATAAAATAAGAATTTGGGGACGGAGGGAGTATTTTAGATGTTTCAGTGTCATGAGTTGGGTGGGTGCAAAGCCATTATGACGAACAAGTGTCCCTTCTTCCGTTCGATTCATACATCAACTACTTGTGCTGCTGACTTTATGTTTGCTGCTAGTGGTCTGAGTACGCCAGTTTCAGTCTCTCACATCACCGGCTTAACTCAGATATATGGCGGAAGCCTACGTGCATTCGTTGCCATGTGGGTCACCCTTGTCTTTCTCTGTAAACCAGGAGTTTCTTTCGGAATGCCAGTCTAATAAGTGCTTAGGTACGAAAGTCGTCTAAACTCCTCCAGCGACTATCTCCATGAAAGACGTGTGGATATGGCCTTGAGTTGAGAAGAACTTCTCGCAATGGAATGATGCTGAAAACATGGGGCGACTACGCTCATTGTGATGAAAGGACAGAGAACATCAACATGAGCCGTTGGATTGGATATGGATGACACAGATGCAAGTTGTAAAACTTGCACCAACAAGTTCCAAAATTTACAGCGGCAAGTTCTAAAACTTAACAACTAATCTGGGCCGTGTATCTCTAATTGGTCGGGTAAGTTGATATTTTTTATTCTTTCATCATAAGGATTGCTTCTGTATTGTATAGTCGTCCCCCTATTTAGTTCACGGAGGTACGTGAGGATTGAGTTTGGGACTGCTAACACAGGAGTATGGTTGAACAAAAAAGTAGATGGATATGTATACCAATTTAAAGATGATAGCTCTGACAGATCACAGGATCGATATGAACACTCTTGATAATATCTTAGGTCAGTGACCAACTGGCCGCTGCATAGTCTACGAAGCTTGAATTCTCTCGACAAATCCAGCCTTAAGATCAGAACTCCTCAGAAGATTATGCATCTATAAATAACCCACCCATATATAGTTGCAACTTGCAACATGAATCGAATCGTACGTACGTGGCCTTTAATTTCACCCAACAGCTAGCTAGACCATGTGACCCACGAGTTATGAACTTAGATCGAGACGCATGCACCAATTGGCATAATCCAAACCTTGCACTGGAGCTACAAAAGGCGATACACCGAAATGTCCAGAACCATAAACCACAGGGTTCGACGTTTACCGCGACTTGCGATTAGGTTTTTCGTGCATTCGTTTTCCCCTTTGTCCAGCAAACACTGCCGGGGAGGGCACAAATTAAGCTTTAGCTGACCATTAGCTCGCAACGGCCAAAACCGGCATCTCTTTGAGGACGGGGCGTCGGCCCGTTGGATGGGCTACTGAGGTAGCTGCCAGCCCATCCGAGTTCGAGTCCCGGCTCGGACGCGCGGTGCTCGCGGAGTTTCTCCTATAAAAAAATGCCAACGATGGTTAGCCTTTGGGTTGGTCTTATTCTTTTTAAAACCGGCATCTTTGTCCTCTCATGGCACCCACATAAGCCCTAAGAAAAATAGAAAATTAATAATAGAGAAATTACGTCGACTTGAATGTATGGTTCACGGGAATTGAAAAAACACAGGAATCATAATAAACATGGCCAAATTATAATCAAGCCGCGTGAAAATTGTATTGTTGGATACAACTGTTATTATGCCATAATTAGTCACCTTCTTCTTAGAAACAAGGTACAAGTGGATGTTAGATTTTCTGTGTTTCTGTTTTCGAGGGTGATTTTTCGGAGCTCGAGCTCCGTCGTACCAGCATGAACAGTAGTATCAAAAAAATAGTAAAAAAACCCTAAAAATCCTGAAACTTTGTGGGATTGATTATGACCGAATGTTGTAGTTGCTTGCAAATTGTTGTGTCCAAATAACATTCTAGGAGCTCATACGGAAAATAACAAAATTGGTGCTCAAACTTGTGTCCACTATTGAGCAGTTTTGTGTGTGTGTGTGTGTGCGCGCGCGTTTAGCTCGTCGGATGTCATATGGACGCCAAATTTTGGAAGCACGCAGGACATTTGGTCACAAACAATGTCATAAAATTTCAAAAAAAATGATTTATTTACTATTTTTGATTTTACTTCCATGGGGGGTACCATGGAACTCGAACTACACTACAACTTTCGGTTTTCTTTGAAACTAGGACAAAGGAATTTCTGATGTTTTTTCCTTTGCCCCATTCCTTTGAAACAATCACCCAAATGCATTAGTAGTACTACTAAAGGAAAATTTCTTTTTGAACATTTTGCATCCCCTTTTTCTTTGAACCAAAGAGGCCCTTAATGATGCAACATGTCCCCGATGAATGTTTCTTGCTCCTATGTCCTCATCCCTATATGACAATATGATTAGTATTTTCTTTCATTTGTGATATTGCGCGACAACGCTATTATTTGTATGTTACCTTGTGTGTTGTTTCCCTCATTATGAATCTACTTTTTTTGTTGCAAAAATCATAAGTGTTATTTTCGGAAAAGAAGAAAGCCCTGTCTCTGTATTGATTTTTTTTCGAAACGGAGGCAAAAGGATTGCCTCGTCGATTAATTAAGAAGATAATTGCCCAGTTAATTTACGAAAAACCGGGCAAAAACCGATACAAAAGTGACACTCCAGAAGCGGCTCACTCTCACGACCACGCAGACGGTTCGTCAAATGCTCCCAACACACAACAACCACAACCATCAACGCTTCTGCGACTCAAAAGACCAAAGCCACGTGGACAACACGAACACTGAGCACTACCATCATGAAATTGCAGCCGCTTTCCCTTTAGCATCGTCAACCAAAGGAACCTCAACTGCTCACTTGACAGAGGCAAAACTTGTCCTTCAATCGAGGCCGCCGACATGTCCACCTTCGTATGCTCCACTGATAGACTTAGGCATAGCTCCCTAAGCTCGGGCATGATCTGCAGCACAGGAGCCACAAGCACGGTGATGGACTCGCCCTCAGTGGAAGACACCATAGGAGGGGAGGTAGGCACCGACGATGAGACTCCAACACGAGGGGAGAAAGAGCCGTACAACTCCTCACCCTTGTCTTCCATGGAACAAACACTGGCCGCACAAGGAGAATGTGACGTCAGAGTGGTCTGCAACAGAGCCGGCACAAGGGATAGTCTACCCAGAGCAACCTCCGCTCGTTCCAGAAAGCTCTCAACCCGCGCCACACAACCTTGCAACAGTGCAGTCTGATCAGCCAGTGTGGACTGCAACATCAACTTGGACGGGGTTGCCGAGCCAGGAGCAGCAGAGACAACAGACGTCCAAGACCCACGGTGAAGCGCCTTGGAAGGAGGTGTGGATCTCACCGAACCCTCACATGAAGCAGGAGCAACACGATGCACGACGCTGAGGCGGGACACATGCGGCACATCAAGGCATGATAGTGAGCTCAGAGGACGCAGGGGTTGCGACATTCACGTGCACGATGACCATTCTCCAAACAACGGGAGCACCACAACGGATCTCTGCAAACAGCCGCACGATGCCCATAAGCAAGGCATCTACAACATCTATCGTGGAGCCAAGCAGGGATGGGATGAGGAGAACGAGAAGCCACCATCGAGGATGGCGACGAAGTCGGACGACGAGGGCTGCGCCGCGGTAGCACCTCCTGCCAACCCTTGATGTATGCAGCCATTATTTTGTAGCAACGTATAAATTAAGGTAGCACGATCCATAAAGTGAAAGTGCTATACTCCCCCGATCCGTTCCAACAGGCCTAACTCTAGAATGTAAAGTTTTCAAGAAATACCTCGACCAATGGGTGTGGATCCTCTAATACAAAAAAGGGCTCTCGAGACAATTTTCATGCATGGACCTATGGAGGCTTTGCATTTCGTCTCTAGGCAATCGTCGCTAGTAGACAAATTATCATAAGAGTTTTGAAAACCGTCTCCAATACTTCTCGTGACTTGCAGTTCCTAAAATGGATCCACTACTAATGCTTCACATTCAAGGCGGTTCCATGACCACCAGGAATAATTTATCATTCGAAGCTATTTCAAGTGGAAAACCATCCTGATTTCCGTTTGGAGTTGGCATTTTATTTGTTTTTGGAGCCAATCCTGCTATTAATATTCACAGAAAACATTCGTAATATCTCACATAAAAATGTTGAATCACACACACGCATACACATTTTGTAGCTATACTAAATGAAGACATCTAGAGGCATCCTTGACGGTGTCCTGAACTAAGGGGTGCTTACCTGTACGACCCGCAGTCCGTGGGTCGTGCTTATGGCCCGCCGATCACTAAAGGGAGGACTGCCGAAGTTACGAGCCTCGACGTAACCCAGATGGAAACCTCCGAAGACTTGGCGTGCACTTCAAGGATGGCTCTAATAGTCGGCTCATGGACAACTGACCATGTGTGTAACCTAGGTACCCCCGGTGCATATATAAGCCGAGGGGCTTTAGTCCTTAGAGGCACGATTACCAGCATTAGGGTTTAGAACACAATCATACGATCTCGAGGTAGATCATATTGTACTCTGTACTCCATCAAATCAATATAATCAAAGCATGGCGTAGGGTTTTACCTCTTTGAGAGGGCCCGAACACGAGTAAACATCATCTCCCTTCGTCCCTTATTACCATTGTTCCTAGACCTACAGCTCGGGACCCCCTACCCGAGATCCGCCGGTTTTAACACCGACATTGGTGGCCCACACAGGTCCGACTATGTGGTCAAAAGGATCAATGGCTCGTCTTGAGATCAACAGCGACATCGGCTGCGGTGGCATCTTCGTCCCCGGCCAACTGTCCGCGTTCGGCGGCACCATCTTCACGCCGATCTGGCCGGACACCTCAGCTGGGTCGAAATCTTCGCCCCAGATCAGATCATGAAATTTGGAAGTTTGGAATATATTCTCGACTCCCGTGGCGATCTCGCCCTCTCTGGCTGGGCACTAGATCAGCTGGAAAACTCCACGGACATCATGGTCTTAACCTCAGGCCAACCTCAAATCCGAACCTCGGATCAGGTCTCACCTCGGAACCAACCTCGAGTTCGGATCCGATTTCTTCAGCATCAGACCAGGCCCTCGCCCTAACTGATCCGCGCTCTGAAGTCGTGTCATATGCTTCATCGAGCATACTGCAAGTTAGCCCGGTCTACTGCCAAGAGATGGGCCTAGAAGACCCCTCGCTTTTAAACGAGATGCTAGACCGAATCCAGAACCTTGGGATTTCAGACGGCCAGTCTTCGATCTATGACCAGATCGGATTTAAAGCCGATGACGTGGAAATTTAGGTCCCGCTGACCACCCATGTAGTCGCTACAGTCGAGCAGTTAACCAACATACTGAAATACGCCTCAGAGGAGGCAACTGACATGGATGAAGATGTCGGCAATCTGCCTCGCGCCGCACCATCCAACACCTGCAACTGAACGACAACCTCCACCTACGATGTCTACATGGTGGATACCCCCAAGGACGAGGAGGAGGAGGAGGAGGAGAAAAGGATCCCCCAAACACCGACGGAATGGGAAGCGCTCTAAATGCGCCGGTAAGGGGAACGCAAACAATAACAACACCGATAATGGCACCTCTGGTAACAACACCACCCCGAACGGCGCCGAGGACCAAGAAAATAGCGATGATACCGCGTCCAGTCAGATCGATGGTGCCACAGGGATGGAGGACCTCGATGATCCTGATCATAGTAACTACATGCCAGAATCGGAAGAGGACATAAGTCTCAGACCTAATGAATTCGACGTCCCCGAGGACTTCCTCAATCTGGAAACCTTCGACGATAGCTCATTAGTTCCACACGAAGTATTAAAATAGGGCATGCGTAGCTTAAAGATGATCAAGACACCCTCAATGATAAGTGGGTGGAGGTCCTCGCTGCCGAGCAAGACCTCGAGCAAAGACTCGCGGACCAAACCAAATCCTACCTACGACGACGTCTGCTTCCGGCATTTGATAACGAAGTTGACGATAATTTGCTCTACAAGCATGATCGAACTGATCAGTGATACGTCTCCGTCGTATCTATAATTTTTTATTGTTCCATGCCAATATTATACAACTTTCACATACTTTTGGCAACAATTTATATGATTTATTGGACTAACATATTGATCCAGTGCCTACTGCCAGTTCCTGTTTGTTGTATGTTTTTTATTTTGAAGAATATCCATATCAAAAGAAGTCCAAACGCGATAAAAATTTACGGAGATTTATTTAGGAATATATGCGAATTTCTTGAAGAAGAATCAACGCAATACGGTGCTCGAGGGGGCCACTACCTATAAGGGCGCACCAGGTGGGTAGTGGGCACCTCGGAAGGCGGTTGCTACCACCACAAGAAAGATAATTTATGGATAAAAATCCCCTCAAAATTTCAGCCCAATCGGATTTACGAATCTTCGGGAATTTAAGAAACGGTGAAGGACTAGAAAATAGGAACGCGAAACAGAAGAGAACAGAGAGAGAGAGAGAGAGAGAGAGAGAGAGAGAGAGAGAGAGAGAGAGATCCAATCTTGAAGGGGCTCCCGCCCCTCCGCCGCCATGGCGGCCATGTGATGTCTACTATGCAACTTTATTCTTGTAGACTCGTGTTGGGCCTCCAAGCGTAGAGTTTTGTAGGACAATAGCAATTTTCCCTCAAGTGGATGACCTAAGGTTTATCAATCCATGGGAGGTGTAGGTTGAAGATAGTCTCTCTCAAATAAACCTGCAACCAAATAATAAAATGTCTCTTGTGTCCCCAACACACCAAATACAATGATAAATTGTATAGGTGCACTAGTTCAACAAGATAGCACTTGATAAAACGGAGCACAAACGGTATTGCAATGCTTGAAAACAAGACCTAGCACTATTGCAGGATGCTGCTAACGCGACACTATAATCAGAGACCCTTCGAGAAACTGTGTGCGATGCCATAATCGCAAACGGTGTTGTATGAAAACCGTTAGAAATGTATAAAACGTTTGCGATGATGGATGCATCAAACACGGTTCAGGTTTTAGTTGCATGTGCGATGAAGGGCATACGATTCAGTTCAATTAACTATTTGTGATGAGGAGGAACAAAAGAAACGGGCAGCCAGATGAAGGCGTGTGCGATACACAGCATACGATTCACTCGGATGAACTGTTTGTGATTTGGCAAGAGAACATAAACGGTTCAATATAACAAGATGTGTCTGATACGCGGCAAACAGGTCTGTAATCACAAATATGTGTGAAAACCGATAATAACACAGACGATTGCTTCTAATAAGATGTATTTAATATGCTCTGTCTACACAACATTTATTGGCCATTATGGGACGGGCGGTCATCACGACGGGTTCCCTAGTGTGGTCCGTGTTCATCTGATCATCATCTATGACTTGTGCTAGCTCGATGCTAAGTTTCCGTTAATTGATGGCGTTTTATGAACACACCGCCATTTCCCGTCATTTCCTCACATGTTTCCCGCCACCCTGCTATATTGCATATAGAGGGGGCGCGACGCACGGAGGCGACAAGCGCAGCCTGTAGCACATCCACCTTTTCTAAGCATGCCAACCCACCAAAGCGCCGCCTCTGCCATCAACCTCGTCGACGAGGAAAACGAGCGCTCCTCGGCAATGCGATGGACGACGCCGTGATACGCATCATTGCCAGGGTTGAGTAGACCTTTGGCGCATGGCGCTTGAGAGCCACGGATCAAGATACGCATGTCAGCATTGACAGGCTGCAGCTCGCCGCACAACATGATCGATGGCGCGCTGCAGAGCAAGCTAGGCGTGTCCGCACTGATCGACTGCGGCTCGCCGCACGGGGAGACTGTTGGAGCGCCACAGAGCGAGAGGCGCGGCGCGCCTCACAACAACAGAGGATCCATTGGTGCTTGCCTGCTGTTGACACGGCGTCGCAACTGGATACACGTCCCGTCAGTACCCCCATTCCTCGCCAGGAGTGGGCAAAGGCCCTAAGCGCCGTACTTGCACCAGAGGCCGGCCGCGCCGTACTTGCACCAGACGCCCGCGGCGCTGTTCGCGTGGGTGCCACCGCTCACCTTGTCCGCGCCCCACTGGATGCCAACGCGCTGGTCCGTAGGCTCGACTGCCTCCTTGGCCCAGGTGTCCACCTGGGCGCAGTAGAGGAACATGGTTGTCGCATCCTCGAGCTGGTGATCTCCAATGAAATAGCCAACTTGGAGCTCGAGATCGCCCTCCAGATGTACCACGAGCGTGTCAACCGCTTGGACAAACGCCTGCACGAGTTCAGGCAAAGCCAAGAGCTACTCTGGGCAAGGGCTGCTGGTCATGGTCTAATGAACATTTAATATACATGATGATACTTAACTACTAGGTACAATGCATAAAATTGAAAATGAACAATACTAAAACTAATAATCCCTCATGGGGCCAGTATTCCGGCAGCCCCTCGCCAGCAGCTCCCTGGTGCGCGGCGTCTTCCCAGTGCAGAGGCAGTACTCCGACTCCTCCACCTCGCAGCGCTTGATGTATCGATCCGCCTCTTGTCGGGGGACGCGCGCGACCAATCTTGCCATTTCGTTGGGCGCCCACCGAAGCTCCTTGTAGGTGGCATGCTGGAGCTTATCGGCCCACGTCCACGCAGTGATGAGGCGCCCAACGCCTATGACCTTCCTCGCAAAGTACCCGTCTTCGTACACCTCCTCGGCACGATGACGCGCCCGCCCCCAAAGCTCCTCCGCCTCCTTTTTCCAGGCGGCATCACGGGCTTCACAGGCCGCCTGGTACCTGGCTTCCTCCTCCGCCACCTCCTTCTTGAACGCCACTTGCATGGCTTTCTCAGCCGGCGGCAGCGACTTCCACAAACAAAGATTATACTAGCCCCAAAAGCAATCCAAAGTTGGGGGGTCCGGCGCAACCTTGTCAGGCAGCGCGTAGGGGTCCTCGTCGCTGCTAATTGAGTGAGCGTCCTCGGGGGGCGGTGACTCCTCGTCGGCGCGTGGGCAGACCGGTGGCACCATGGCAGAGATTTGAGAGAGAGAGAGAGAGAGAGAGAGAGAGAGAGAGAGAGAGGGCGAGTGAGGGGAGGATGTAGATGAGAATGCGGGCGGGACGATGTGAGCAAGGTAGTATTTATTAGCGGCCGGAATCTAGATCGACGGGGACAGTACACACGCCGGTCGCCGGAATTTACGAGTACTATAGTTTGAATTACACACAATTCCCGCAGCAAATCCGTGTGTGAACATAATAGCTGACGGTTTCCAATACAGAACTGTGTCTGATTAATGATCCCCCCCAATCACCTACCAAACCTCGAGTCGTGAGATAGACTGCCAATCGTGTGGGGGGCGGTTGTCTTGCCAGATCTTTATATTTCCTTTTTTGAACACCAGATATTTACATCGTCTGATGATTTTTTAACTCGCACACAAGTACACAAAAATATGATTTTTCAAACCATTTTGGTTAGGCATTGCATGTAGATGTAGTTAAAATTTGAATTACGGTCATTAAATGGTTAGGAAATCACTTAAATGTCTTTAAAAGGTCAAATGACCCATGAAACTTTCCAAATTTTCACATGACAGTTGTATTAGTGCACGTTAAACGTAGGAAAAGATTTGAAGGTCGTAAGAGGAAGCTATCTCCCGTCCGTCAGCAAACATGCATTGTTCCCTCTCGGAACCACGAACCTTCTAGTGAGTTGCTCTGGTTTGTGACGGCTGTGTGTCAAAACTTTCGTCAAACAGGCCAATTTTTTTACCACATCATCTTGGTGGCATGACATTAAATCAAGCAAGGTTTCATGTTTTTCTGATCATCTTTTAAGTTTTTGGAATTAAAATGCCATGGCATGCACTCCATGCATGTGCACATGCCTTGACACCAATATGTTTGAAATTTCCTTCGAATTTACCGGACGTGGAATTAACTCGCACATAAGTACACATATATGATTTTTCAAACCATTTTGGTTAGGCGTTTCAAATTTTAATTACGGTCATTAAATGGTTAGAAAATCACTTAAATGTCTTTAAAAGGTCAAATGACCCCTAGAATTTTCCAAAATTTCACATTACAGTTGTAGTAGTGCAAGTTAGACGTAGAAAAAAATTGAAGGCCGTAATAGGAAGCTATCTCCCGTTCGTCATCAAACATGCATTGTTCCCTCTCGGAACCACGAACCTTCTAGCGAGTTGCTACAGTTTGTGAGGGAGTGTGTCCAAACTTTCGTCAAACATGCCAATTTCTTTACCACATCATCTTCGTGGCATGACATTACATCAACCAAGGTTTCATGTGTTTCTGATTATTTTTTTGGAATTAAAATGCCATGCCACTCCATGCATACGTATTCATGCATATGTGTCCATTTCGTGAAACAAATATGTTTGAAAATTCCTTCTAGTTTATTGCACATGGAATTAACTCGCACACAAGTACACAAATATGATTTTTCAAACCGTTTTGGTTACGCGTTGCATGTAGATGCAGTTCAAATTTCAATTACGATCATTAAAGGGCTAGAAAATCACTTAAATGTCTTTAAAAGGTCAAATGACCCCTAGAATTTTCAAAAATTTCACATTACTATTTGTAGTAGTGCATGTTAGACGTAGAAAAAAAATTGAAGGCCGTAAGAGGAAGCTATCTCCCGTTCGTCATCAAACATGCATTGTTCCCTCTCAGAACCACGAGCCTTCTAGTGAGTTGCTCCGGTTTATGAGGGGTGTATGTCCAAACTTTGGTCAAGCATGCCAATTTTTTACCACATCATCTTGGTGGCATGACATTACACCAACCAAGGTTTCATGTGTTTCTGATTTTTTTTTGGAATTAAAATGCCATGTCACTCCATGCTTAATTGTGTGATAGCCGTTAGACCAATATGTTTGAAAATTCCTTCCAATTTACTGCACATGGAATTAAATCACACACAAGTACACGAAATATGAGTTTTCAAACTGTCATGGTTCGCTGTTGCATGTACATGTAGTTCAAATTTCAATTACGGTCATTAAATGGCTAGAAAATCAATTAAATGTCTTAGAAGGTCAAATGACCCCTGAAATTTTCCAAAATTTGACATGACAATTGTATTAGTACTACAAAATTTCTCGTTCATTTAAAACACCATCCGTTGGCACTTTATTCCAAAATCGTCTTTCACAGCTAATAAAAAATACCTGCAACATCACACACATTTGTTTTCTAGGAACCGTTTGCGATGAAAATATCTGGGCCTATTTAAGTCTCCCTCCTTAAGCTTCGCCAGCTCGTCTTCTCTAGTGCCGGCAACCCCCAAATCCACGAATCTCGATCCCCATTCTCGCACCCCCTTCTTGCAAAGATGACGCCATGGAAACGCTTCGTGAAGGCCCGTACGATGGTCGCGTCCCCTCCCCCGAGCGCCGCCGCTTGCACCGAGAGCGCGGCCGCCTACGCCGAGAGTGCCGCCGCATCCGCATTGAGCGCGGCCGCTTCCGCCGAGAGGGCGTCTGCGGCAGCCGACAGGGCAGCTACAGCAGCCAAGATGGTTGCAGCTCCTGCTGCGACGACGGCTGCAAACACCGACAACGCTCGACCTGCCGTCCGTGCCGCTGATGTCGCCATGGCCCGGGTCGAGGCCATTCACGCCAAGATCGAGGATGCACACGCTAAGATATTTCATGCCACCTCTGACTCCAGCATGCAACCCACGTCTGAAAAGGCGGTGGTGTCCATGGAGCACCTGCTTCCTCATGAGGTCGCCGAGCGGGAGCTAGAGATGCAGGAGGTGGCGGAGATCGAGGAGCGCTGGGAGGCGGAGTTGCGCGTGGCCGAGGTCGAGGTAGAGAAGAGTCTACCCGTCGAGAAATCGGCGGTGGAGTACCAATGCGAGCTCTGGCGCAGCCACTACTACGAGTACTACAACCTTAAGGGCAGCGCCGAGGATGAGGACGAGGACGAGGATGCGGTCGACTTCAGCAGGGGGGATGTAGAGTCCACCAACGGCGGCATGTCGCCAGGACAAGTCATCGACGTCTCATCTTACACCGGCGATGCATAGGCCAGCGCGGCGGCGGACTTTTAATTATGCGTACTTATGCTTTATTTTTAATGCTGGTCTTTTGTTAGAGCAATGTTTAGGTCAACTGGCTCTATGTACATACTAAAATTGCTCGATTCAATAAGTGTGGTCTATCTGCTGCACGCTCATTTGTGTTCCCAAATTAGCATGCGATGTTAAATTATGCAATGACGTACCTGGGGAAATTTCCACCAAAATTTGAATTATCAAACTCATCCCATGCGCGTAAAGCAGAAGAATCGTTTGCGATGCACACAATCGTTCGAAGTGAATGGTCCGGCGGAATCGCGCGCATTCAAAGTGAATGTGCCCATTCCTTGAGACCAAAATTTGAATTATCAAACTCATCCCATGCGCGTAAAGCAGAAGAATCATTTGTAATGCACACAATCGTTCAAAGTGAATGGTCCGGAGGCACCACGCGCAAAGTTTCCCTCCACATTTCCAAAATTTTGGCCTACCGCCAAAATATCTACCCCCGGCCCCCTTCCCCACCCCCTTTTCTCCCCGACCACAAGTCACATTTCCCCTGTTTCCTCCTTCCTTCCTTCCTTGCTAAGCTATAGCCGCTTCCTCGCTCTCGCCGTCTCGCGTCCTACCGTCGGGGTCGCCATGGTCTTCTTCAAAGACATCTCCAGCGGTTCCTCCTCCGGTGACTACTCCTTCACCACCCAGGTATGCCTCTCTTCTCTCTCTCGGGCTATGATTTGGAATGAAGGATTTTTACCTGGAGGTCGATTTGAGTCATTTCTTCCTCTTTTAGCTCCCTAAGAGCATCTGTGGCAATGAGTGGAGTGGGGTGGCTGAAGATCTATCTGCTCGTTGTCACCATCAATCTCCATGTGTGAAGCTACTTGCGTTTGATTCTGTGGACACTGGGAGGAAGTTTCTGGCATGTGCAGAGAAGGTTAGACCCTCTTCTGTTGTTACAAATCATTTGTTAGATGTGATTCAGACACTGTCACGGTCCCAACCCATTCATATCACACCTTCAACCAAACGCATCCTAAGACAGTGTCCAAGTTTGTACCTAGTATCTTAAATTGTCGCCATCTCATCAGCGGTGCCATTAGAAAATTATTTGGCACCGCTTCAGAAGTTTGTGCAGCCAACTTGGGGCCACACATCCGAGCAGCCAGGCAGTAAAATACTAAATCTTTATGGCATGAAGGAACTGGGCATCGGAGCAACTACGTGCTTCGGAGTCCGGGTCCCTGATTTTTTTTCTGCTGCATCGGCTCGCCAGTTTAGGGCACTGGTGCGAGATGTAGCAACAGTTGTCTTTACACCAGTTTTGGCATATGTAGTGGATGGCGTTAGTGCTATTAGTTCTATGTTACTAAATTTGTGCATGTACACACATGTTAGCATCAATTTTTTGTCATCCAAACACTGTCGCTATGTTGTTGCAGTTATATTTACCTTCCTCATAAAATGTTCAATTTGTTATTTATTGACATGAGTAAGAACTTGTAGCATCGTTGTAGTTAATTATAGCTTCTGATGTTCCAGAATTTGGTTGTTGTCTCAGTACCAATTATCTCATTTGCACATTGATCTTTTTGAGAAGATGTGTCATAATTAACATGTTTCTTCAGTTTTTCAAAATAAGCATTGGTGATTTTCTATGTTGCTATAAACCCATTTCCCCTACAATTGTTACTAATCTAGTTTTAAATATTATAGGATGAACGGAAGTGTTCTTACTTGGAGTTGGTTGATCAAGAGTGGCCAGAGTCTTTGAAGATGTGCCTAATGAAGCTCTGGAGCATGTATGAGGAAGTGAACACACGTAGGCTTAGAGAAAGTCTTGTCAACGCTGAAGCATATTTCAAGATGCGGGATAAAAAGGTGAAGGTGGAGAATGAGCTCAGATTTTTTAAATCGGACTTTGCTAAGATGGTATTGGCGAAGGAGGAGGCACTTTCCTAGTTGGCCCGTGCAAAACGGGTTCTTACTGAACTGAAAGCAGAGGTGGATAATACGAGCCTGGATGATCTCGATTAGGGAAATTAATATATTGTTCTTATGAAGTTGAACTAGCTATATGTTGTACTGTGCTATTTTCATGTAGCTATCGTACTATGATGTTATAATATATTTATGTGCCTGATATGAAATTGGCAAACAGCTGCTCGATATGAAATGTGAATTTGCGTAATACTGGAATTAATAATTGAAAACTAATAAACCTGCTAAATGTGTCATGGACCTTTGCAAACGGTTCTAGCAGTAAAAGCACTTGCGATGGATAGCCCAATGCCACATCGTTTTCTTCATAAAATCATGTGTGATATAGTTGATAAAAGCAAACAGTTAACCAAGGAAGACCGTGTGTGATAGTTAAACCTTTCACA
Organism: Triticum aestivum; assembly: GCF_018294505.1. NCBI lineage: Eukaryota > Viridiplantae > Streptophyta > Magnoliopsida > Poales > Poaceae > Triticum > Triticum aestivum. Next base: position 311,737,718 of record NC_057795.1, on the reverse strand, counting down.
CACGCGAGCCTACACATAAAACTGTGTGGGATTTATGTCTGAACTGAAATGTTTTCCTTGGATTGACTGTGTGGGATGTACATAAGAACAGAAACATATTCCTTGGATTGACTGTGTGTGATATACATACGAACAGAAATGTTTTTCTGGGATTCGCCGTGTGGGATGTACATACCTGCGGAAATGATTTTCTCGGATTACCGTGTGGGATGTACATACCTACGGAAATGATTTCTGGGATTCACCGTGTGGGATGTACATACCTATAGAAATGATTTCTGGGATTCACCGTGTGGGATGTACATACCCACGAAAATGATTGGGTTTCGATGCCTCGCCCGATCGCACACGGCCCTAGCCTGGGTCCCAGGAGGGCCTATCCCCGACGATTTCTTGGTCATGTGGAAGGACACCCTATCGCACACACTCACTTGGTGATGGTTCCAAATGCCGTCGCGGAAAGGGGTAAAAAACCGTTTGTTTAGGACCAACGCGTAAGAGTGTAGGGTCCGTACTTTCGCTAGTGCAATCTCTCAAAAATGCTAATATAAATGGATCATATAACCATCCCTCAACGTGCGATGAAGAATCACTCCAAAGTTCCTATCTTGCAGAGAACATAAGACAAAATTGTTTGTAGGGTACGAAACCACCTCAAAGCTATTCTTTCCGATCAATCTATCCTAGAGTTCGTACTAAAATAACGCCAATCTATTCTTTCCGATCGATCTAACCAAGAGTTCGTACTAAAATAGCACCATATGATACACATCAACCAACTCTAATGTCACCTAGTTACTCCAATGTCACCGCGAGTATCTGTGAGTTGATTATACGATATGCATCAAACAATTTCAGATTCATAATACTAAATCCAACATAAAGAACCTTAAAAAGTGCCCAAGATTTCTACCGGAGGAACAAATACTAGAACATGCATCAATGCCTATGCATAGATTACCCCAATGTCACCTCGGGAATCCGCGAGTTGAGTGCCAAAACACATATCAAGTGAATCAATATGATACCTCATTGTCACCACGGGTATTCGTAGCAAGACATACATCAAGTTTTCTCAAATCCATAAAAGTATTCAATCTGATAAAATGAAATCTCAAAGGGAAAACTCAATTCATCACAAGATAGAGAGGGGAAAACAACATATGATTCGACTATATTAACAAAGCCTGCGATACATCAAGATCGTGACATCTCAAGAACATGAGAGAGAGAGAGAGATTAAACACATAGCTACTGGTACAAACCCTCAGCCCCAAGTGTGGTCTACTCCCTCCTCATCATGGCGGCCGCCGGGATGATGAAGATGGCCACCGGTGATGATTTCCCCCTCCGGCAGGGTGCCGGAACAAGGTCTAGATTGGTTTTCATGGATACAGAGGCTTGCGGCGGCGGAACTTCCGGTCTAGGGTTATTCTTGGGGGTTTTGGAATATTCGACAATTTATAGGGTGAAGAGGTGGTGCAGAGGCCACCAAGGTGGGCACAACCCACCAGGGCACGCCTGGGCCCCCAGGCATGCCCACGTGGGTTGTGCCCCCTCGGGGCACCCCCAGGTACTTCTTTGTCCCATCCTGGGTGTTTTGGTCCAATAAAAAACTCCAAAAAGTTTCGCTGCATTTGGACTTCGTTTGGTATTGATTTTCTACGATGTAAAACACAAGCAAAAAACAGCAACTGGCACTGGGCACTATGTCAATAGGTTAGTCCCAAAGATGATATAAAGTTGCTATAAAATGATTGTAAAGCATCCAAGAATGATAATATAACAACATGGAAAAGTCAAAATTTGTAGATACGTTGGAGATGTATTAGCATCCCCAAGCTTAATTCCAGCTTGTCCTCGAGTACGTAAATGATAAAAACAGAATTTTTGATGTGGAATGCTGCTTATCATGTTCATCACATTCTTTTTTTAGCATGGACATATGGACTTTTATATGGTTGATAACCCACATGTATAGGGGATCGCAACAGTTTTCGAGGGTAGAGTATTCAACCAAAATCTATAGATTCGACACAAGGGGAGCCAAAGAATATTTGAAGGTATTAGCAGCTGAGTTGTCAATTCAACCACACCTGGATATTAATTATCTGCAGCAAAGTGATCAGTAGCAAAGTAGTTTCATAGTTTTGATAGTAATAACAACAATGATACGTCTCCAACGTATCTATAATTTTTTATTGTTCCATGCTATTATATTATCCGTTTTGGATGTTTATTGGCTTTACTATACACTTCTATATCATTTTTGGGACTAACCTACTAACCGGAGGCCCATCCCAATTTGCCGTTTTTTTGCCTATTTCAGTGTTTCGAAGAAAAGGAATATCAAACGGAGTCCAAACGGAATGAAACCTTCGGGAGCAATCTTTTTGGAACAAACGCAATCTAGGAGACTTGGAGTGGACGTTAAGAAGCAGCCGAGGCAGCCACGAGGGTGCCAGGCGCGCCCTGCCCGCCCCCACCCTCATGGGCCCCTCGTGGCTCCCCTGACCAACCCCCTTCGCCTATATATATATATATATATATATATATATATATATATATATATATATATATATATATACACCCTAAAAACATCTAGGAGCACCACGAAACCCTATTTCCTCCGCCGCAACCTTCTGTACCCGTGAGATCCCATCTTGGGCCTTTTCCGGCGCTTTGTCGGAGGGGGAATCGATCATGGAGGGCTTCTACATCAACACCATAGCCTCTTCGATGAGTTGTGAGTAGTTTACCATAGACCTTCGGGTCCATAGTTATTAGCTAGATGGCTTCTTCTCTCTCTTTGAATCTCAATACAATGTTCTTCCCGATCTTCTTGGAGATCTATTTGATGTAACTCTTTTTGTGGTGTGATTGTCGAGATTCGATCAATTGTGGGCTTATGATCAAGTTTATCTATGAGAAATATTTGAATCTCCTCTGAATTCTTTTATGTATGATTGGTTATCTTTGCAAGTCTCTTCAAATTATCAGTTTGGTTTGGCCTACTAGATTGATCTTTCTTGCAATGTGAGAAGTGCTTAGCTTTGGGTTCAATCTTGCGGTGTCCTTTCCCAGTGACAGCAGGGGCAGCAAGGCATGTATTGTATTGTTGCCATCGAGGATAAAAAGATGTGGTTTATATCATATTGCTTGAGTTTATTCCTCTACATCATGTCATCTTGCTTAATGCGTTACTCTGTTCTTATGAACTTAATACTCTAGATGCATGCTGGATAGCAGTCCATGTGTGGAGTAATAGTAGTAGATGTAGGCAGGAGTCGGTCTACTTGTCGCGGACGTGATGCCTATATACATGATCATGCCTAGATATTCTCATAACTATGCACTTTTCTATGAATTGCTCGACAGTAATTTTTTCACCCACCGTAATACTTATGCTATCTTTAGAGAAGCCACTAGTGAAACCTATGGCCCCCGGGTCTATTTTCCATCATATAAGTTTCTGATCTATCTTATTTTGCAATCTCCACTTTCCAATCTATATCATAAAAATACCAAAAATATTTATCTTATCTTATTATCTCTATCAGATCTCACTTTTGCAAGTTGTCGTGAAGGGATTGACAACCTCTTTATCGCGTTGGTTGCGAGGTTCTTGTTTGTTTGTGTAGGTACGAGGGACTTGCGTTTGCCTCCCGTTTTCCTCTCCCCCACTTCAACCTTTGCCTTTTCTTCGCCCTCCTTCCGTTCGATCTTGTGTTACCATGTACCTTCTTTTTTCTTGCATCTTCGCTTGCTAAAAGTTTATGGATCCTCATCCACTTGCTAATCTCTTTAAGAGATCCAATTATGATGAACCTATTTCTAGTGAGTTGAGTGCACTAGATTATCTTTATGAGGTTTTGCTTGAAATTCGTGAATCTGAAAATTGTGATGAAGTACTTTATGAAGCGATTCACGATAGATCTTTGCATAAAAAGCATGATTGCAATGGTTTTACTATAAATTCTCTTGATGTCAATTGTGCTAATAATATGCCAAACCCTAAGCTTGGGGATGCTAGTTTTGCTATGTCTACTACTTGTTGCAATGATCATGATTGGGGTGATTCTTCTTATAATCTTGAAAACATATTTAAGCCCCATGATGTATATGAGATTGATAATAGTGTTTGCAATAATATTGAAAGTGGGTTTGGAAGAGTGTCAACTTTAGATCCCACATATTTGGAGTATGCTCAATCTTATGATATTTTTGATAAAAGTGGGTTTGGAGAGGTCATGACTTTAGTTAATGTTAATTCCACTATCTTGGAAGAGTGTCAACTTTGCATGCATATGGATTGTGTTGAGAATATGTTATGTGATAGCTATTTTGTTGAATTTTCTTATGATCCTACATGTAATTATTATGAGAGATGAAAATATGGTCGTAGAAATTTTTATCTTACTAAATTACCTCTCGTCATGTTGAGATTGCTATCGTCTCTTTCTTCTTCCTTGCATATGCTAGTTTTTGCTTGCCTTGCAAATTTGTTTGCTTATAATATGCCTATGCATAGGAAATATGTTATACTTAGATGTGTTTGTCACGTGTTTCATTATGCTCTCTTTGTGCTTCAATTCTTGTCTTTCATGTGAGCATCATTAAAATTATCAATGACTAGCTAAAAGGCTTTAAAGAAAAGCGCTTGTTAGGAGGCAACCCAATTTTATTTTTGTTACTTGCTTTTTGCTCCTGTTTAGTAATAAATAATTCATCTAGCTTATGTTTAGATGTGGTTTTATGTTTTAATTAGTGTTTGTGCCAAGTAGAACCTATAGGATCATCTTGGGTGATAGTTAATTTGATCTTGCTGAAAAACAGAAACTTTTGCATGCACGAGAATAATTTTACTAAATCACAGATACGTGCTTTTTAGTTGATTCTTTTTATAGTAGATCAATACACAAATTGCCTAGTACTTACTATTTTGGTAGGATTTTTAGAGTTCCATAAGGATTCGAAAGTTACAGATTGCTACAGACCGTTCTGTTTTTGACAGATTTTGTTTTTCGTGTGTTGTTTGCTTATTTTGATGAATCTATGGCTAGTATCGGGGGGTATGAACCATAGAGAAGTTGGAATACAGTAGGTTTAACACCAATATAAATAAATAATGAGTTCATTACAGTACTTTAAGTGGTGGTTTTTCTTTCTTGCACTAACGGAGCTCATGAGATTTCCTTTTGAGTTTTGTGTTGTGAAGTTTTCAAGTTTTGGGTAAAGATATGATGGACTATGGAATAAGGAGTGGAAAGAGCCTAAGCTTAGGTATGACCATGGCACCCCGATATAATTCAAGGACAACCAAAAGCCTAAGCTTGGGGATGCCCCGGAAGGCGTGCCCTCTTTCGTCTTCGTCCATCGGCAACTTTAATTGGATCTATATATTTATTCGCCACATGATATGTGTTTTGCTTGGAGCGTCTTGCATTATGTGAGTCTTTGATATTTAGTTTACCACATTCATCCTTGCTGTACACACCTTTTGGGAGAGACACACATGATTCGGAATTTATTAGAATACTCTATGTGGTTCACTTATATCTTTTGAGCTAGATAGTTTTGCTCTAGTGCTTCACTTATATCTTTTTAGAGCACGGCGGTGGCTTTATTTTGTAGAAATTATTGATCTCTCATGCTTCACTTATATTATTTTGAGAGTCTTTTAGAACAGCATGGTATTTGCTATGGTTATAAAATTGGTCCTAGAATGATGGGCATCCAAGTTGGGTATAATAAAAACTATCATATAAAGTGCATTGGATGCTATGATCAATTTGATACTTGATAATTGTTTTGAGATATAAAGGAGGTAATGTTAGAGTCATGCTTATGAAATTGAGAAATACTTGTGTTAAAGTTGGCAAGTCCCGTAGCATGCACGTATGTAAAAGTTGTGTAACAAATTTGTTGCATGGGGTGCACTTTTGATTGCCTTCCTTATGTGTGGAGGTCGGGATCACGCGATGGTTAACTCCTACCAACCCTTCCCCTAGGAGCATGCATAGTAGTACTTTGCTTCCAGGGCTAATAAACTTTTGCAATAAGTATATGAGTTCTTTATGACTAATGTGAGTCCATGGATTATACACACTCTTACCCTTCCATCATTGCTAGCCTCTACGGTACAGTGCATTGCCCTTTCTCACCTTGAGAGTTGGTGCAAACTTCGCCGGTACATCCAAACCCCATGATACGATACGCTCTATCACACATAAACCTCCTTATATCTTCCTCAAAACAGCCACCATACCTACCTATTATGGCATTCCCATAGCCATTCCGAGATATATTGCCATGCAACTTTCCACCGTTCCATTTACTATGACACGTTTCATCATTGTCATATTGCCTTGCATGATCATGTAGTTGACATCGTATTTGTGGCAAAGCCACCATGCATAATTTTTCATACATGTCACTCTTGATTCATTGCCCATCCCGGTACACCGTCGGAGGCATTCATATAGAGTCATATCTTGTTCTAGTATCGAGTTGTAATTCTTGAGTTGTAAATAAATAAAAGTGTGATGATCATCATTATTAGAGCATTATCCCTTAAAAAAGAAAGGCCAAATAAAAAAAGGCCAAAAAGGCCAAAAAAAGAGAGGCCCAAAAAAAGAGGGGACAATGTTACTATCCTTTTCCACACTTGTGCTTCAAAGTAGCACCATGATCTTTATGATAGAGAGTCTCTTATGTTGTCACTTTCATATACTAGTGGGAATTTTTCATTATAGAACTTGGCTTGTATATTCCAACGATGGACTTCCTCAAAATGCCCTAGGTCTTCGTGAGCAAGCAAGTTGGATGCACACCCACTTAGTTTATTTTGTTGAGCTTTCATACATTTATGCTCTAGTGCATCCGTTGCATGGCAATCCCTACTTGTCATGTTGACATTAATTGATGGGCATCTCCATAGCCCGTTGATTAGCCTCATCAATGTGAGACTTTCTCCTTATTTGTCCTCTACCCACAACCTCCATCATCATATTCTATTCCACCCATAGTGTTATATCCATGGATTACGCTCATGTATTGCGTGAGAGTGAAAAAGCTGAAGCGCGTTAAAAAGTATGAACCAATTGCTTGGCTGAAACCGAGGTTGTGCATGATGTGAGTATTTTGTGTGATGAAAATGAAACATAGCCTAACTATATGATTTTGTAGGGATAAACTTTCTTTAGCCATGTTATTTTGAGAAGACACGATTGCTTTGTTAGTATGCTTGAAGTATTACTATTCTTATGTCAATATGAACTTTTATTTTGAATCATTTGGATCTGAACATTCATGCCACAATAAAAAAAATTACATTGATAAATATGCTAGGTAGCATTTCACATCAAAAATTCTGTTTTTATCATTTCCTACTCGAGGACGAGCAGGAATTAAGCTTGGGGATGCTTGATACGTCTCCAATGTATCTATAATTTTTTGATTGTTCCATGCTATTATATTACCCGTTTTGGATGTTTATGGGCTTTACTATACACTTTCATATCATTTTTGGGACTAACCTACTAGCTGGAGGCCTAGCCCAGATTGCTGTTTTTTTGCCTATTTTAGTGTTTCGAAGAAAAGGAATATCAAACGGAGTCCAACCGGAATGAAACCTTCGGGAGCGATCTTTTGGAACAAACGCAATCTAGGAGACTTGGAGTGGACGTCAAGAAGTGTAACATCCCAAATTTTCAATTTGGATTGTTATACAATAGATCATCATTGCATATCATATTTTATTGCTTTTTGGCCTGATCCAGAAATTCTACGCAACTCGAGGACCCTCGGAGAGTGTTGGGACTTTCGTTATTTTCATATTTGAGTTTTCTCAAATTTTGAAAATAGGATCATTTGATTTTATTTGTTTTATCTTCAATTGTTTCAATTATAAAACTATGAGAGAAGGAATAAAATGACTTTCCCAAAATAAAGAAAAATTGAGGATTTAATAAAAAAATCAAATAAGATTTTATTTTGGAGTTTTGGCTATTTTATTTGAATTTAGGAAAATTGCACGTTTTTCAAAACTGCATTTTAGGGCCAACAAAATGTTCATCTCATTCTAAATATTTTATTTAGACGGCGAATTTTTTTTGGCATTTTTAGATTTTTATTTATTTTTCTAGGATTTTTTTTTCTGTTCAGCAGAATTGTTTATAAAAAAAGTTTCGTGTCGCCGCCTTCCGCGCCGCCGCTGAGTCCGGCCGGGGCATGCCTCCCAAGGCCGACCCCGACCCGGCGCCCCCTGTCCCTTCCCCAAGCCGGACGCCACCCCCCCCCATAAATAGCTGCCGCTGCCGCCCCACACCGCCACCCGACCCGCCTCGCCTCTCGTCGCCGCCGTTCGCGCCGCTGCTGCCGCCGTCTGCCGCCGCCGCCGCCGCGTCCCACCGCCGCCCGGAGCCCCGCCGCCCCACCAGAGCTCCGCCGGAGCCCCGGACCTCGCCTGAGCCGAGCCAAGGTAGACGCCCCGCCGCCCCAGTTTTCTAAAGAAAACCGATCCGGTTTTTTAGAAAACCCTCGGTTTATTTTTTTAGATCGGTTTATTTTACTTTTTTCGGTTTATTTATTTAGCGAGCATTCGCTCGTTCGTTCGTTTTAACACGCGAGTTCACTGTTTAGTTTCAGTTAACGAACGTCTGTTCGTTAATCCGTTCGTTAGTTTTTTTTATTTTTGTCGGATTTTTCCGCGATTATTTCTGATCGTGATTTTTGATCCGATTCTCGTTCTAGTATATCTTTTCGCTCGTTTATCGGAATCAGGCGATTCAAGCGCCTAGAGTTTCGTCTCGAAACCCTCTTTCCGTTTAACCAACTCAAACAAGTTTTTGCTTCTATAAAAATTTGACTTAGTTTCAGATTAGTAAACGAAGTTTGTTTCTTTCGTCGTTTGACTATCGTTGCTTCGTTTGATTTGATTCTTTTTGCAAACCGGAGTTCTTAAGTTGAACTTTCTGGTTAGTTCTCTTATTTGAGTTTTACCCGTGTATTAGATGAGTACTTATTGTATGCTTGTTTGTTTGCGATAGAGTACCCGGAGTGCGCCGCTTGCTACTTCGAATCCCTAGGTTTCACGGATCATCAGCAAGGCAAGTAACACTTTGATCATACCTCTTTACTACCCAGTTTTATTGCATTAGATCAATCCTCAAACAATTGCATGATTAGGATCTGATTAACATGTGGGTTTGGGAAGTAGATGAGGTAGTACCTATTACCTGTTTTAATATCAAACCCTTGGGAGTTACTTCTATGTTTGCTTATATTGCCATGCTATGCTAGTAGACGTGGATTGGGTGAGTGTATCCATGGCATATGTGAGATTGTTATTTAATGGTTTATTTAAGGTGGCAACTTAAACACACATCTGGGTGGATTGAGGCACCGGGGTATTCCAGCGATTGCTTGTTTTCTTTATGGACCGCCACCCAGGCTCAAAGGGATCATGAGATTATTCATGCTAGAAACTGTCGTGAGCAGCCACAAGCTACTATGGGCTCTAGCATAGTTGATTAAGTCGTGCGAACTCTTACAGTGGTAGACTAGTAGATGTAGGGGAAAGTAGGTGTAACTGTCTACCCGATCGTAAGGTGCTAGTGCTTCTGAAAGACTATGTCTCGGTCATCCGTTTCTCAAACACCGTGTAGTGCGAGAAATCCAACGGAGGAGATCGAGTCTTGTGGGGAAAAGTGCGCAAACCTCTGCAGAGTGTATAAACTAATCATGGTTAGTCGTGTCCCCAGTTATGGACATCTTGAGTATCTAGTACTTGGATTATCATGTTAATCTCATCATGTTACTTTAATTAATTTTGTTGGGTTTAATGATGATGCTTAATTGGGATTGAGAGGATGTCTATCTTCTCAATGTTTAACAACCACCATGATAGTTAAATAAAATGTATTCCTTTGCAGTAGGGGAAAATTGGCTTTATGCAAAACTGTAACCATAGAGCTTTCCACCAGCCATATATGCATGTAGTATAGCATATTTCCGTTCATTACTCTCTATGTGTTACATTGCCAGCATATTCCATGTGCTGACCCATTTTTGGGCTGCAACATTCATGTTGCAGACTTTTCAAACGACGAGTAAGGTTCCTTAGGTCGTGGTTCTATACTCAGTGATGCCGTTGGAGTTGATGATACGTCTCCAACGTATCAATAGTTTATGAAGCATTCATGCTATATTATTATCTGTTTTGAATAATTATGGGCTTTATTATACATTTTTATATTACTTTTGGGACTAACCTATTAACCGGAGGCCCAGCCCATATTGCTGTTTCATTGCCTGTTTCAGTATTTCGAGGAAAAGGAATATCAAACGGAGTTCAAACGGAATGAAACCTTCGGCAACGTGATTTTTGGAAGAATATGATCTGGGAGACTTGGAGTTCACGTCAGAAGATCCTCGAGGAGGCCATGAGATAGCAGGGCACGCCCCCCTGTAGGGCGCGCACCCTATCTCGTGGGCCCCTCGAGCACCCCCTGACCGACTTCTTTCGCCTATATAACCCTACGTACCCTAAAACCATCAGAAAATCAAGATAGATTGGGAGTTCCGCTGCCGCAAGCCTCTGTAGCCACCAAAAACCTCTCGGGAGCCTGTTCCGGTACCCTGCCGGAGGGGGAATCCATCACCGGTGGCCATCTCCATGACGAGGAGGGAGTAGTTCACCCTCGGGGCTGAGGGTATGTACCAGTAGCTATGCGTTTGATCTCTCTCTCTCTCGTGTTCTCTCTCATGGTCCCTCTATGGCACGATCTTGGTGTATCCCGAGCTTTGCTATTGTAGTTGGATCTTATGATGTTTCTCCCCCTCTACTCTCTTGTGATGAATTGAGTTTCCCCTTTTGAAGTTATCTTATCGGATTGAGTCTTTTATGAGAACACTTGATGTATGTCTTGCCATGTTTATCTGTGGTGACAATGGGATATCACATGCCTCTTGATGTATGTTTTTGTGACCAACTTGCGGGTTCCACTCATGAACCTATGCATAGGGGTTGGCACACGTTCTTGACTCTCCGGTAGAAACTTTGGGGCACTCTTTGAAGTACTTTGTGTTGGTTGGATGAATCTGAGATTGTGTGATGCATATCGTATAATCATGCCCATGGATACTTGAAGTGACAATGGAGTATCTATGTGACATTAGGGTTTTGGTTGATTTGTGTCTTAAGGTGTTTTTCTCGTACGAACTTATTTATAGATTTATCCGAAAGAATAACTTTGAGGTGGTTTCGTACCCTACCTTAATCTCTACGATTGTTCTCCGCTATTAGTGGCTTTGGAGTGACTCTTTGTTGCATGTTGAGGGATTGTTATATGATCTATCTATGTTATTATTGTTGAGAGAACTTGCACTAGTGAAAGTATGAACCCTAGGCCTTGTTTCCTATCATTGCAATACCGTTTACGCTCACTTTTATCATTAGTTACCTTGCTGGTTTTATATTTTCAGATTACAAATACCCATATCTACCATCCATATTGCACTTGTATCACCATCTCTTCGCCGAACTAGTGCACCTATACAATCTACCATTGTATTGGGTGTGTTGGGGACACAAGAGACTCTTTGGTATTTGGTTGCAGGGTTGTTTGAGAGAGACCATCTTCATCCTATGCCTCCTACGGATTGATAAACCTTAGGTCGTCCACTTGAGGGAAATTTGCTACTGTCCTACAAACCTGTGCACTTGCAGGCCCAACAATGTCTACAAGAAGAAGGTTGTGTAGTAGACATCAAGCTCTTTTCTAGCTCCGTTGCCGGGGAGTGTAGGTAACCGACACTCACTCACACCCCGTCAACTAAGATCTTTTCTGGCGCCATTGCCGGGGAGGTTAGTGCTTGAAGGTATATCTTTAGATCTTGCAATCGAATCTTTTTGTTTCCTGTTTTATCACTAGTTTAGTTTATAAAAGAAAACTAAAAAAATGGAGTTAAGTTTGTCTCATACGCTTTATCTTTTTAATATCTTTCGTGAGAATGATGGAAAGGAAAATTGTGCTCAAGTGCTAGAAGAAGAATGCATTAAAATGCTTAGTACTAGATTGTATGATGAGCATGATTGCAATGTTGTTAGTATAAACTCCTTGAATATCCATAGTATTAATGATGGTTGCTCTAGTCATGATGAAAATATCCCTTATGAGCATGTCAACTTTTGTGGAGTGCATGTTTGCATGAACACCAAATAGAGAAGATATTTATTGCAAGATGCATAAGCATTTAGAAACTAAATGGTTGCATGAAAGGCTAGGTGTGAGTGCTGAAAATTTAAAATTCCTTTGTCGTACTTGTGAACTTTGCAATGAACGTGGTCATTTACATCTCCTATGCAAATTGTTTCATGATCGAATCGTGTCCAAAAACTGTGATGATTTGATCTCCATTGCTCATTACAATGAACTTAGTTTGCTTTTGGGTTATGAAGAATTGAAACATTTACTTAAGGACCTTCCAAAATTTGCCCATAAGAAATTTCTTGATATTGATCTAGAAAAGATGTATTTGTTTTGTGCGGAGAATTGCATTGAAAATCCTTATATTGCCAATTACTTAAAGAAAAGAAAGCAAATAGAAGATGATGAAAATACTAATGAAAGGGAAGAGACGTCCCAATGTCCTCCTATTATTTCTCATGATGAATTAGGTAACGAGGATGAGCTTTCTATTCAACCAATCTCATCAATAAGGAGCTCAAAGAGGAAGGTTGAACCCACACATAATATGAAGAAGAAAAAGAAAAGAAGGAGCAACAAAGGTAAAAAGGTATCCCTCCCAAATGATGTTGCTCCTACTACTCATTGTGATGATGATAATTACTATACTATTGGTGCTATCGATATTTTTAATGATGAGAGTGATTATGCTTATGATATGAAAGAGCCCAAGCTTGGGGAAGCTATGTTTGATGAGGATGAATTATTTGAGAATATATTTACTGAAATTAATGTTTGTCCCAAGCTTGGGGATGCTACGTTTAGTGAAGATGATATTTTTAGCATCCCAAGTTTTGATATGCAAAGTTGTTATGATGATAGCATGCCTCCTACCTATGATGATTATATTAATGAAAGTGGGTTTGGAAGAGTGTCAACTTTATTTAGTGATTCCACTATCTTGGGAGAGGTTTCAATCGATTATGATGAGAACGAAGTTGCTACTTATGATGATTATTGTGATGAAACTTATGCTATAAAAAGTAGTGATGATTATATTTACAAATGTTGTCATGATTATGATTACCCTTTTTCTGAACATTACTCTTTTAATGTGGAAACAATTTTTAGTGTTCAAATCTCTTATGATACTCCCACTATTCCGAATGAGAAGAATTTTGCTTATGTGGAGAGTAGTAAATTTTCTATGCTAGTAGATCATGAAAAGAATGCTTTAGGTGCTGGTTATATTGTTGAATTCATTCATGATGCTACTGAACATTATTATGAGGGAGGAACTTATGCTTGTAGGAATTGCAATAATATGAAGTTTCCTCTCTATGTGCTTAAAATCTTGAAGCTATGCTTGTTTTACTTCCCTATGCTAGTTGATTATTGTTCTCATAAGTTGTTTGCTCACAAAATCCCTATGCATAGGAAGTGGGTTGGGCTTAAATGTGCTAGTCATATGCTTCATGATGCTCCCGTTGTGTTTCAATTCTTATCTTTTATGTGAGCATCATTGCCATTATTATGCCTAGCTAAAAAGGCATTAAAGAAAAGCGTTTGTTGGGAGACAACCCAATATTTATCCTTACTGTTTTTGTGTGTCCACATGATTATGCTACTGTAGTAATCATGTTTTATAGCTTTTGTTTCAATAAAGTGCCAAGTAAGACTTTTAGGATAGCTTACGGTGATAGTTGTGTTGATCCTGCTGAAAATCAGAAACTTTTGCACCAAGTAAATTAGTTTTGTTAATTCACAAAAACGTGCTTATGATCTGATTCTTTTTGCTCTGGATTGGTACACAAATTCCTCAGGTCGTCCTAATTTGGTAGAATTTTTGGAGTTCCAGAAGTATACGTTTGATACAGATTACTACAGACTATTCGGTTTTTGACAGATTCTGTTTTCTATGTGTTGTTTGCTTATTTTGATGAATCTATGAGTAGTATCGGAGGGTATGAACCATAGATAAGTTGAAGTACAGTAGATATTACACCAATATGAATTTTGAATGAGTTCATTACAATACCTAAGTGGTGGTTTTATTTTCTTATACTAATGGAGCTTACGAGTTTTCTGTTGAGTTTTGTGTTGTGGAGTTTTCAAGTTTTGGGTAAAGACTCGATGGACTATGGAATAAGGAGTGGTAAGAGCCTAAGCTTGGGGATGCCCCGGGAAGGCATCCCCTCTTTTGTCTTCGTTCATTGGTAACTTTACTTGGAGCTATATTTTTATTCACCACATGATATGTATTTTGCTTGGAGCGTCATTTTCTTCCGTTAGTGTTTGCTTACTGTTATTTAGAATAATGTTTTGCATCTTTCTTTTCAATAAAAGAAAGTCAAGGATAGCCTTTACCATGCTTATTTTGCTAGTATACATGTTGCTGTTTGAAAACAGAAAGTTTACCGCTGTTGCAAAAATTCCCTAGAAAAGTCAGAGAATGGTATAATGTTGAAACCTTTTGCATATTGAGCTCTGATAAATTTAGTGCAGTGGGAATTTTATTTCATAATTTTTGGGATCAGGGAAGTATGATGAATCTTGCATTCTTTACAGACTATACTGTTTTGACAGATTGCTGTTTGGTTGCATTGTTTGCATATGTTTGCTTGTTTAATGATTCTATTTGAAGATAGGAGTATTAAATATGCAGGGGCATTTAGTATGCAATGTTGAATAATAATTTTAGTGATTTGTTACAGTAGAAAATGATAAGGTTTTGCATTGGTTTATACTAACCTATCTCAAGCTTTCGATAAAAAGAAGAAACCATGATATGAGAGGAATTAAGGAGACACAAAAGCTCAAGCTTGGGGATTCCCAAGGCACCCCAAAATAATATTTCAATAAGTCTCAAGCATCTAAGCTTGGAGATGCCCCGTTAGGCATCACACCTTTCTTCTTCAACAACTATCGGTTAGTATCGGTTGAGCCTAAGTTTTTGCTTCTTCACATGAGTTATGCTATCCTTGCAATGTCATTTTATTTTGTTTTGCTTGCTGTTTGAATACAATACCAAGATCTGAAATTCTTTAATGAGAGAGAGTCTTCGCATAGTTACATAATTATTTTAGCTACTCATTGATCTTCACTTATATCTTTTTGGAGTAGTTTGTCATTTACTCGTGTGCTTCACTTATATCCTATGAGTAAATTGTTGAATGAGTTGATTGTCATAAATCTGAAATTATATATGTTTCATTTGCTTATCCCGTGGGGAATAATGACTTCACATCTAAGAAGTAGAGGTTGTAAATTTATTGAAGGTTAGCAAGCGTTGTATTGGTCATTTGAACAATTCATGAAAGAATATTGAAGGAAGAGAGATTTCACATATAAATACACTATCCTACACATCTTTTATAATTGGGAGCACTCATTAAGTATGACATGCTAAAGAGTTGATGTTGGACAAGGAAGACAATGTAATGGTTTAAGTTTTCCGACATCTCAGTTAAAGTATATTGTCATGGATCATTCAAACATGTTGAGCTTGCCTTTCCCCCTCATGCTAGCCAAAATTCCTTGCACCAAGTAGAGATACTACTTGTGTTTCCAAATATCCTTAAACCCAGTTTTGCCATGAGAGTCCACCATATCTACCTATGGATTGAGTAAGATCCTTCAAGTAAGTTGTGATCGCTGCAAGCAATAAAAATTGCTCTCTAAATATGCATGACTTATTAGTACGGAGAAAATAAGCTTTGTACGAACTTGTTATGGAAGCAATAAAAGCAACGGACTGCATAATAAAGGTCCATATACAAGGGGCAATATAAAGTGAAGTTCTTTCGCATTAAGATTTTGTGTATCCAACCCTAAAAGCGCATGACAACCTCTGCTTCCCTTTGCGAAGGGCCTATCTTTTACTTTATGTCTTTTACTTTATGCAAGAGTCAAGGTGATCTTCACCTTTCCCTTTTTCATTTTATCCTTTAGCAAGCACTTTGTGTTGGGGTGATCCTGATATATATTTCCAATTGGATGTAAGTTAGCATGAACTATTATTGTTGACATCACCCGAAGGTGAATACGTTTGGAGGCAACATTATAAGCCCCAACCTTTCTCTGTGTCTGATTAAAACTTTATAACCATTAATATTGCGTGAGTGTTAGCAATTGTAGAAGACTATATGATAGTTGAGTATGTGGAGTTTGATATTCCTGAAAATAAGATGGATTGCAATTGTTTGAATGACTGAGAATGAAGTTTGCTAGTTTTCAAGAAAGTTTATGGTCTATGCTTTGACATGTGAATTGCTTGTTACTTTATCGTGTGAAGTTTTATGAGATGAACTACTGTTATGACATATTATCATGCTAGAAAAGGTGATTGAAATTATCATTGATCCAACTTGTGCACCTTCTAGCATTCACACTTCATAAATTCTTTCTTTATCATTTACCAACTCGAGGACGAGTAGGAATTAAGCTTGGGGATGCTGATACGTCGCCAACGTATCTATAATTTATGAAGCATTCATGCTATATTAATATCTGTTTTGAATTATTATGGGATTTATTATACACTTTTATATTACTTTTGGGACTAACCTATTAACTAGAGTCCCAACCCATATTGCTGTTTTATTGCCTGTTTCAGTATTTCTAGGAAAAGGAATATCAAACGGAGTCCAAACGGAATGAAACCTTCGGCAACGTGATTTTTTGGAAGAATATGATCCGGGAGACTTGGACTTCACGTCAGAAGATCCTCGAGGAGGCGACGAGATAGGAGGGCACCCCACCCCCCCGTAGGGCGCACCCCCCTGTCTCGTGGGCCCCTCGAGCACCCCCCCGACCGACTTCGTTCGCCTATATAACCCTACGTACCCTAAAACAATCAGAAATCAAGATAGATTGGGAGTTCCGCCACCGCAAGCCTCTGTAGCCACCAAAAACCTCTCGGGAGCCTGTTCCGGCACCCTGCCGGAGGGGGAATCCATCACCGGTGGCCATCTTCATCATCCCGGCGCTCTCCATGACGAGGAGGGAGTAGTTCACCCTCGGGGCTGAGGGTATGTACTAGTAGCTATGTGTTTGATCTCTCTCTCTCTCTCTCTCGTGTTCTCTCTCGTGTTCCCTCTATGGCACGATCTTGATGTATCCCGAGCTTTGCTATTGTAGTTGGATCTTATGATGTTTCTCCCCCTCTACTCTCTTGTGATGAATTGAGTTTCCCCTTTTGAAGTTATCTTATTGGATTGAGTCTTCTATGAGAACACTTGATGTATGTCTTGCCATGTTTATCTGTGGTGACAATGGGATATCACATGCCTCTTGATGTATGTTTTGGTGACCAACTTGCGGGTTCCACTCATGAACCTATGCATAGGGGTTGGCACACGTTCTTGACTCTCCGGTAGAAACTTTGGGGCACTCTTTGAAGTACTTTGTGTTGGTTGAATAGATCAATCTGAGATTGTGTGATGCATATCGTATAATCATGCCCACGGATACTTGAAGGGACAATGGAGTATCTATGTGACATTAGGGTTTTGGTTGATTTGTGTCTTAAGGTGTTTTGCTAGTACGAACTCTTTTATAGATTGATCCAAAAGAATAACTTTGAGGTGGTTTCGTACCCTACCATAATCTCTACGTTTGTTCTCCGCTATTAGTGGCTTTGGAGTGACTCTTTGTTGCATGTTGAGGGATTGTTATATGATCTATCTATGTTATTATTGTTGAGAGAACTTGCACTAGTGAAAGTATGAACCCTAGGCCTTGTTTCCTATCATTGCAATACCATTTACACTCACTTTTATCATTAGTTACCTTGCTGTTTTTATATTTTCAGATTACAAATACCCATATCTACCATCCATATTGCACTTGTATCACCATCTCTTCACCGAACTAGTGCACCTATACAATCTACCTTTGAATTGGGTGTGTTGGGGACACAAGAGACTCTTTGGTATTTGGTTGCAGGGTTGTTTGATAGAGACCATCTTCATCCTACGCCTCCTACGGATTGATAAACTTTAGGTCATCCACTTGAGGGAAATTTGCTACTGTCCTACAAACCTGTGCACTTGCAGGCCCAACAACGTCTACAAGAAGAAGGTTGTGTAGTAGACATCAAGCTCTTTTCTGGCGCCGTTGCCGGGGAGTCTAGGTAACCGACACTCACTCACACCCCGTCAACTAAGCTCTTTTCTGGCGCCGTTGCCGGGGAGGTTAGCGCTTGAAGGTATATCTTTAGATCTTGCAATCGAATATTTTTGTTTCTTGTTTTATCACTAGTTTAGTTTATAAAAGAAAACTAAAAAAATGGAGTTAAGTTAGTCTCATACGCTTCATCTTTTTAATATCTTTCATGAGAATGATAGAAAGGAAAATTGTGCTCAAGTGCTAGAAGAAGAATGCATTAAAATGCTTGGTACTAGATTGTATGATGAGCATGATTGCAATGTTGTTAGTATAAACTCCTTGAATATCCATAGTATTAATGATGGTTTCTCTAGTCATGATGAAAATATCCCTTATGAGCATGTTAACTTTTGTGGAGTGCATGTTTGCATGAAAACACCAAATAGAGAAGATATTTATTGCAAGAGGCATAAGCATTTAGAAACTAAATGGTTGCATGAAAGGCTAGGTGTGAGTGCTGAAATTTTAATATTCCTTTGCCGTACTTGTGAACTTTGCAATGAACGTGTCCATTTACATCTACTTTGCTGCATCACCCTTTCCTCTTCAAGGGAAAACCAACATAGTGCTCAAGAGGTAGCAAACAACAATGGTAACACTAACAATGATAGCAGTTTTTTGTAGCAAGTGTAATAGTGATGATAGCAATAGTAACTTAGCAAGATCAATATAAATAAATTCGTAGGCATTGGATCGATGACTTGTTGGATGATATTCATCATGTGACAATTATAACCTAGGGCGATATGGCACTAGCTCCAGTTCATCGATATAATGTAGGCATGTTTTCTGTATATAGTCATACATGCTTTATTAAAAGAACTTGCATGACATCTTTTGTCCTACCCTCCCGTGGCAGCGGGGTCCATATTGGAAACTAAGGGATATTAAGGCCTCCTTTTAATAGAGAATCGGAACAAAGCATTAACACATAGTGAATACATGAACTCCTCAAACTACGGTCATCACCGAGAGTGGGCCCGGTTGTTGTCACCCCGGGGTTGTCGGATCATAACACATAGTAGGTGACTATAACTTGCAAGATCGGATCTAAACCATGGATATAATGATGAATTCATAAACGGTTCAGATCTGAGTTCATGGCACCCGGGCCCAAAGTGACAAGCAGTAAGCATAGCAAAGTCATAGCAACATAAATCTAAGAACATAATGGACACTAGGGATCAGGTGAGGGAGTCCTGGATTAAGGGGTCCTCAGGCGTCCGGGCTATGTGACTTGGGTTGGACTCGTGGGCCGTGAAGATACAAGATAGAAAACTTTCCCTCGTATCCGGATGGGACTCCCCTTGGCGTGGAAGGCAAGCTTGGCATTTGGATATGAAGATTCCTTTCTCTGTAAACCGACTCTGTACAACCCTAGCCCCCTCCAGTGTCTATATAAACTAGAGGGTTTAGTCCGTAGAGGCAATCATAATCATACAGGCCAGCCATCTAGGGTTTAGCCATTACGATCTCGAGGTAGATCAATTCTTGTAACCCCTATACTTATCAAAGTCAATCAAGTAGGAAGTAGGGTATTACCTCCATTAAGAGGGCCCGAACCTGGGTAAAACATCGTGTCCCTGCCTCCTATTACCTTCGATCCTTAGACGCACAGTTCGGGACCCCCTACCCGAGGTTTGCCGATTTCGACACCGACATTGGTGCTTTCATTGAGAGTTCCATTGTGCCGTCGTCGAAAGGCTCGATGGCTCCATCGATCATCTACAACACCACCGCCGTGAAGGAGATTTTTCTCCCTGGCCAGATCTTTGTATTCGGCGGCTTTGCACTGCGTGCCAACTCGGTTGGCCACCTAGAGCAGATCGATAGCTACGCCCCTGGTCATCAGATCAGTTTTGGAAATCTGAACTATGTCGTTTATATCCGAGGAGACTTGATCTTCCAAGGGTTCGCGACCCCAACCACCGCTCCAGCCTTAGATCCAGAGCACGTCACCAGGTCCGAAGACGGGAGTCTAGAGCCCGCCGGACTCTCTGCGGCTATAGAGTGCACCACTGGAGTACCAGAGAGAATAGTGCCACCGGCAGTCATCGCAAAGCCAGACTCTTCTCTGGACACTAGCTCCGAACCCTCGAAGCCCGCGTCACGCGAGCTCGGCTAGGGAACTTCTTTGTCCATCCAAACCTCTCTCTTAAACGAGGCTTTGGACTTAATGTGATTCCTCGCCATCACAGAGGAACCGCTTCCGAATTGTGCCCAGCCCGGACTAGGAGCTGAAAATAGGGAATTTTACTTCCCACCCACCACCCACCACCCACTTAATAGCCACTATCGAGGATCTAACAGACATGCTCGATTACGCCTCTGAAGACATCGACGGTATGGACGATGATGCCGGACAGGAGCAGTCCCAAAACCCTCCATTCACCGGACGCTGGACAGCCACTTCCTCATACGACGTGTACATGGTGAAAACACCTAAAGAAGGCAACGGAGATGATGAGAAGGATCCAGTCGAGGAAGAACCTCCTGAGATACCAACAAAGCGTCGACGTCAGCGGCACCGCTCTAAATCGCGTCGCGGAAAAAACATCAATACCGGCACCAGAGAGAATGACACTCCGGAGAACGCCGAGGACCAAGAAGACCCCATCGAACCAACATCCGAATAGGATGATCGGGAGGACGGGCAAGTTGACCCTAATGAGCAACCAGGGAACGATGACTGGGAGGATAACAACTATCTACCACTCTCTAAGGAGGACGCGAGCCTCGGCAATGAAGATTTTATCATGCCAGAGGAACCCCTCGAACAAGAGCACTTTAAGCGCCGGCTAATAGCCACTGCAAGAAGCCTAAAAAGAAGCAACAGGAGCTTCAAGCCGACCAAGATCTGCTCAATGATAGATGGACTAATGTCCCGGCAGCCGAAGAGTATGACCTCGAACGCCCTACAAAGAGTTACCCGAAGCGTAATCTGCTACCCCAATTCGACGATGAGGCGCTGGAGCCCATACCTGATACGTCTCCGACGTATCTATAATTTATGAAGCATTCATGCTATTTTATTATCTATTTTGAATGATTACCAGCTTTATTATACACTTTTATATTTTGGGACTAACCTATTAACCGGAGGCCCAGCCCATATTGCTGTTTTATTGCCTATTTCAGTATTTCGAAGAAAAGGAATATCAAATGGAGTCCAAACGGAATGAAACCTTCGGGAGCGTGAGTTTTGGAACGAACATGATCCAGGAGACTTGGAGTTGAAGGCAAGGAAGCTTCGAGGTGGCCACGAGGGTGGGGGGCGCCCCCCTACTGGGCGTGCCCCCTGTCTCGTGGGCCCCTCAAGACTCTCCCGGCCGACTTCTTTCGCCTATATATTCCCATATACCCTAAACACACCGAGAAACACAATAGATCGGGAGTTCCGCCGCCGCAAGCCTCTGTAGCCACCAAAAACCTCTCGGGAGTCCGTTCTGGCACCCTACCGGAGGGGGAATCCCTCATCGGTGGCCATCTTCATCATCCCGGCGCTCTCCATGACAAGGAGGGAGTAGTTCACCCTCGGGGCTGAGGGTATGTACCAGTAGCTATGTGTTTGATCTCTCTCTCTCTCTCTCTCTCTCTCTCTCGTGTTCTCTCTATGGCATGATCTTGATTCACGAGCTTTGCTATTATAGTTGGATCTTATGATTTTTCTCATCCTCTACTCTCTTGTGATGAATTGAGTTTTCCTCTTGAAGTTATCTTATCAGATTGAGTCTTTAAGGATTTGAGAACACTTGATGTATGTCTTGCCATGCTTATCTGTGGTGACAATGGGATATCACGTGATCCACTTGATGTATGTTTTGGTGATCAACTTGCGGGTTCCGCCCATGAACCTATGCATAGGGATTGGCACACGTTTTCATCTTGACTCCCCGGTAGAAACTTTGGGGCACTCTTTGAAGTACTTTGTGTTGGTTGAATAGATGATTCTGAGATTGTGTGATGCATATCGTATAATCATGCCCACGGACACTTAAGGTGACAATGGAGTATCTAGGTGACATTAGGGTTTTGGTCGATTTGTGTCTTAAGGTGTTATTCAAGTATGAACTCTATGATAGATTGAACGGAAAGAATAGCTTCATGTTATTTTACTACGGACTCTTGAATAGATAGAACAGAAAGGATAACTTTGAGGTGGTTTCGTACCCTACCATAATCTCTTCGTTTGTTCTCCGCTATTAGTGGCTTTGGAGTGACTCTTTGTTGAGGGATATTTATACGATCCAATTATGTTATTATTGTTGAGAGAACTTGCACTAGTGAAATTATGAACCCTAGGCCTTGTTTCCTACCATTGCAATACCGTTTACGCTCACTTTTACCATTAGTTACCTTGCTGTTTTTATAATTTCAGATTACGAAAACCTATATCTACCATCCATATTGCACTTGTATCACCATCTCTTCGCCGAACTAGTGCACCTATACAATTTACCATTGTATTGGGTGTGTTGGGGACACAAGAGACTCTTTGTTATTTGGTTGCAGGGTTGTTTGAGAGAGACCATCTTCATCCTACGCCTCCCACGGATTGATAAACCTTAGGTCATCCACTTGAGGGAAATTTGCTACTGTCCTACAAACCTCTGCACTTGGAGGCCTAACAACGTCTACAAGAAGAAGGTTGTGTAGTAGACATCAATACCACCCGCGCGTAACGCGGCTGACGGACCTGACCGACCACCACGCGACCGGGACAGAACGGCAACCCAAGCCGAATAGCAGCCCGCACCACCTCGCTGTAAAAGCGGAGAAACAACAGCGCGGGGTTACACATATGACCTACGATAGGACCTGTAAAATAGAGCAGGTTAGACCAGATCAATTTACGGATCACGGGGGCGTGCCCCGGCGCGAGAGGACGACTATCCAGCCTGGCACGACAAGCATAACCACGCCCGGGCCGAAAAACGCATACGGACTTCATCCAAACAGCATGGTGACATGGCCCGATATAGAGGTTCCGCACACCCCCTATGCTTCATCTATGAGGTAATGGAGCACCAGTTCCCAGAAGGGTTTAAACCCATGAAACTTGAATCATACGATGGCACAACAGATCCCGCAGTATGGATTGAAGATTTTCTCCTCCACATTCACATGGCTCGCGGTGACGATCTACACGCCATCAAATACCTTCCCCTAAAACTTAAGGGACCAGCTCAGCACTGGTTAAATAGCCTCCCAGAAAACTCTATTGGAAGCTGGGAAGACTTGGAAGATGCCTTTAGAGACAACTTCTAAGGCACTTATATCCGGCCTCCGGACGCCGATGACCTTAGTCATATAGTCCAGCAGCCCGCAGAGTCGGCCAGGAAATTCTGGACCAGGTTCCTAATTAAAAAGAACCAGATTATTGACTGTCCGGATGCTGAAGCCCTAGTGGCCTTTAAACACAGCGTCCGTGATGAATGGCTCACCCGACACCTCGGCCAAGAAAAGCTGAAGTCCATGGCAGCCCTTACAGCACTAATGACCTACTTTTGCGCGGGCGAAGATAGCTGGCTAGCCCGTAGCGGTAATAGTACCAGCGACCCTGCCACTTCCGAAGCTAGAAACGACAACAGAAGGCCCCGATGCAACAAACATAAGTGTCGAAGCAACAATGATAACACAGAGGATATGGCGGTCAATGCCGGATTGAGTGGCTGCAAATCCAAACAATGGAAGAAGCCATTCAAACGAAACAAAGACAGTTCATTAAGCCCGGACCGAATACTTGATCGACCTTGCCAGATCCACGGCACTCCTGACAAGCCTGCCTACCACACCAACAGAAGTTGTTGGGTCTTCAAACAGGCTGGCAAGTTAAATGCTGAGCATAAGGAGAAAGGGTCGCCTAGCAAGGATGACGATGAGGAACCTCGCGCACCGAGCACATGGGGGCAGAAGAAATTTCCCCCTGAAGTCAAAATGGTGAACATGATATACGTTACTCATATCCCCAAGAGGAAGCGCAAGCGCGCACTAAGGGACGTCTATGAGATAGAGCCAGTCGCTCCAAAATTCAACCCATGGTCGGCCTGTCTAATCACCTTTGATCGCAAGGACCATCCGACCAGTATCCATCATGGAGGTTCGGCCGCACTGGTCCTCGACCCAATCATTGATGGATTCCACCTTACACGAGTCCTCATGGACGGCGGCAGCAGTCTTAACTTGCTCTATGAATCAAGCCCACAAAAACTACCTTTAAAGGAGTAATACCTGGTGTAGAGGCTCGCTGCATGGGATCAATCACATTGGTGGTCGTCTTCGGTTCGCCGGACAACTTCCAAAGCAAAGACATGATCTTCGACATCATCCCCTTCCGCAGCGGCTACCACAACATTGCTCGGATGAACTGCGTTCGCTCTCTTCAATGCGGTCCCACACTATGCCTATCTCAAACTCAAGATGCCCAGACCATGCGGTGTCAATGGAAACATGGAACGCTCCCTTCGTACTGAGGAGCACACCGCAGCCCTGATAGCAGAAGTACAGGGCGGCCTCATCAAACCGACTATTACATCGGCGGCCCAGTCCCCGGACACTTTCAAACGAGTCCGGACTACCCCACAGTATTGCAACTTGGGGACTTGACATGGTAGGGCCTTTCAAGCAATCATAAGATAAGAAGACCCACCTGTTGGTGGCGGTTGACAAGTTCAGTAAATGGGTTGAAGCGGAGCCAGTAAGCAAGTGTGATGTAGCCACGACGGTTCAGTTCATCAAAAAGGTGATCTTCCATTTCGGTTTTCCACATAGCATTATTACAGATAATGGCACGAACCTATCTAAAGGCGAGATGGAGGATTTTTGTCAACGGGAGCACATCCGGCTTGATGTAGCATCTGTGGCTCATCCCCAGTCCAATGGTCAAGCAGAGCGAGCTAATCAGGAAATTCTAAAGGGCATAAAGCCCCACCTTATGGTCCCTTTGTAGCGGACGCCGGGATGCTGGGTGGAAGAACTACCATCCGTGTTATGGAGCATAAACACCACCCCAAACCGATCTACAGGTTATACGCCTTTCTTCATGGTTTACAGAGCAGAGGCGGTACTCCCCAGTAATATTCGTCTTGACTCGCCTCGGGTTGCCAATTATGTTCAAGCGGACAACGAGCAAGCACGTCAAGAAGCACTGGACCTGTTAGATGAGAAGTGAGATATGGCTTTGGCTCGTTCGGAGGTTTGCCAACAAGACCTGCGGCGTTATCACAGCCGCCGGGTTAAAACAAGAACCTTTCAAGAAGGCGACTTAGTGCTCCGACTCATCCAGGATCAGACCGATATGCACAAGTTATCCCCACCTTGGGAAGGACCCTTTGTGGTCAGCAAGAATCTGCACAACGGATCATACTACCTCATTGACGTTCGAGAAGACTCACGCACTTCTGAGGAGGAGACCCGGCGGCCGTGGAACATAGCTCTCCTTCGGCCTTACTACACCTGAGTTATAGGCTCTTCTTATGTACATATTATGACAATGTATATATTATGATCAATATAATAAACCGGCATCCTTGCTACAAGCAGGGCCTCTGTCGTTCTTCCAATATTTCTTGGTTACAAGGGGGCTTATGCTTTCAAAGCGATGACTCATCTTGTCCATTAAACCGGCTATTGTGCCATCATACAGCTTGGGAGCTGCACACCCAAGGGGTCAAAGAGAGATCCGTTGCTACTAGCACGACTCAAACATAGGCACCCATTGAGCACAGCTCACAAAGTTACTTGGGGGCTCTTTGTGTAGAGTAACAAAGAGTTTGAAAGGACCCTTGTAACCGGGTATCGTCCCACAGCTTGGAAGCCTGGTGTATTCACCTAAAACCCCGGGTTAACCTGCCTTCATCAAGTAAGCCACTCCTATCCAGGTAATCCTGGCATGACCCACCGAACGTTTGACAGTTACTCTCATTAAGACCCTGAACTCGTCAAATTTAAAACGACGATTGGTTACTTGGAGGCCCATCTTAAAAGGCTTTGTCAAATGGTTTAACTCAGCGGCCTGGTAGCCCACGAAAAGCCTCAAATTTGGGCCTGGCAGCCCTCGAAAAGCCTCGACTACAAGTTTTTATTTGCTTTGTTTTTTCAAGTTTTATCCTTATTTGGTCACCTTGTAAGGTAAACTGGCATCTCTTGATCCGGCCAGACTATATGTCTTCATCTCAACCCGGTGTTTCTTAACCTGGTGTGGCTTACAGTATTCATCTGTTAAAGCATATAATCAATGGTGAACCGGCATCTTTTAAT
Organism: Triticum aestivum; assembly: GCF_018294505.1. Classification (NCBI taxonomy): domain Eukaryota; kingdom Viridiplantae; phylum Streptophyta; class Magnoliopsida; order Poales; family Poaceae; genus Triticum; species Triticum aestivum. The sequence goes on along the minus strand of NC_057795.1, from coordinate 311,711,100 downwards.
CCGGTCGGGCTTTGACTACATGTCGCCCGTATGATCTTCCGGTGTTCATCACAACCCGGCTTTACTTCATACATACCAGCACTGCATGGTGGAAGTTGGGTATTCACCCTTACTATAAATAAGTTGGTAAACCAACAGCATAATTTCATATCACAGGTATGATTTATTTTTTGCTATTTTTACAACCTTGTTTACCTACCAGGTTATATATTGGGCATTATGACCCGTCCAGCGGTAAACCGCCCGGACAGGTTTTTTGTTATGCACACACAAGGATTGCATAATATTATGAAGGTATATACGCCAGCACTGACATTCTCATGGCGGATCAAACAAAGTCATATCTCAGTGCACGATGGTAGCAGATCAAAGTATTTCAACTAGCCTATTACAAGGCGCTTTAAAGCCCAAAATAAGGGATTGTTCTTTCCACATACCAAAGTTTATGAAACATCAACCCGATTGCCGGATCAAGACTCATCACCATGTTGACGTGAAGTTGATGGATCATCTGGCGTCGGTTCAGCCTCCTCCTCCCCATCCAGTGGCTGGAAGTCAACGGTGGTCCAGTCAATCCGGGTTCAAGCTTGAAAGACAGCCTCTTCACTTATAAGTTCGGACGGATCAACATGAGGGGCGTAAGTGTGCTTACGGATTGGCGGGATAAGATTTTGCACTTCTTCCACATCAGTGTTAATCCGTTGGTTGTTGGCATCATAGAAGGACCGGTGAACAGTCAAGTTCGCTTCTTCTGCCAGTTGACTTGCCAGAGGACGCATCTCCTTTGTCACAACTTTGAGGGCTTCATTATCAAATTCTGCCCCGTTTTCTTGTTTACTAGGAAAGCCCTTGGCAATATCAGTCGAATCCAGGTCAGCTATCCATGCTTTGGGTCGGGTAATTGCCAACAAATCGCCAGCCCTGGCAGCAGATCACTTCATCTCTTCTATCTGCGCCGGCGTCATGGATAATCTTGCTAAAGTGTCCTTGATCAATGTTGGGGCCGGATTGTTGTATGAGGCTGCACAGATAACCTGTTGGGCACTGGTATGCAGTTGCTCTATCAGAGTATATGCTGCCTTCAGCTTCATCAGCACGTCAGAGCCCAGATGAGCAATGCGGCCACCTACAACAGTTCAAGATTTTGATGTTAAACCGGCAAATTTCACAGATGGATATTCAAGAAATCTTGGCAAGAGTACTTACCAAATATCGCAGAGGTCATGGCATTTACTTGGCGCTTCAACCCAGTTAGTTCTTGAGCCACTGGTTTAAGAGCTGACTCGGTGTCCTCAGCCCGCTTCAAAAATAATGTCTTCTCTGTTTCCCAGCTGGCACGCTCATTCTTGAACCCTTCTTTAAGTTGTTCCATGGCTGCCAAAGCGGTTTTAAGCTCATCCTTGGCCTTGGAAGTCTCTGCTTGTTGAGATTTGACATTCTCTTGAAGATCAGCAATTTGAGAGCCTTGGTGATTTATATCAGCCTGCCACAGTTAGATGAGGAGAATGTAAATAATTTATCAAAAGTCCCAAGCATATAACAAGTTATACACTTGGCACTTGGGGGCTAATGCGGATTGCTTCTTTACTACTGATTGTTTGAAGTCCCAAGGATCAATACAAGTTTTAATCTTGGCACTTGGGGGCTACTCAGTTGAAGTGTTCTTTATCTTTAAAGTCCCAGTTTGTCTTCAAGAGACAAACCGGCCCTTGGGGGCTACAATACAGTAAATATATAGAATAAGGATGAAAGTGTTTGGAAGATTACCTCATAGCGTTCCTTCATCAGATTCACCAAACCGGCCTGATAATCTTGCCATGTGTAAAGCCGGTTCAAGAATCCGGAATGAAGATCCTGAGCAGAGAGATTAACATAGCTCGACAAATCGGTCTTCCCTTTCCCCTTGCCCATATAAGCAAATTCGTCCTTGGCAGTATGTTTCGATAAAGCAACTGGATGGCCTGGGGCGGTGTAAGCAGTGCCAGTAATCATAACGTCATCACCACCTTTTGATGGACTGGGCGGATTGACGGTATCTCTGGCTGGGCTTGGCGGATTAGCAGCTGGGCCCGACGGATTAACAGCTAGGCTTGGCGGATTGGCGGCTGGGCTCGGCGGACCAGCAGATGAGCTTGGAGGTGTAGCATGCGGACTTGATGGATCAACATGTGTGGCTGGGTCAGTCTCCGGCGGATTAGCATCAGTAACTGGGTCTTGTGGGGCAGAGTCATCCGTGACAACATCAGTATCTTCACCAGCATTTCCTCAGGTCTTCTCCGGTTCAACATCGTCAGTGGGGCTGCTGGTCTTGGCTTTCTTGCTCAATCGGGCCTTGGCGCTACAACATCAAAATAAAGATTAGTATGGTAAACCGATGCATGGAGAAACAAACAGAAAAGCAGTACACTTACCCAACGACGGTCTTGAGGGGAGGCAATTGCGTGGTTGATGAGTCGCCAGATGAGGAGTTAGAAGTTACCTGATAATTTGAATCAGACAGATTAAGTGGGTAGCGGAAGCAACCCGCCAAGGGACAAGGCTTATTAAAAGAAGAAGAGACCTCCGGACGACGCTTCCGGGGTGGAGTATCTGGTAAACCGGAGGAAGTGACCTGTTGACCACTGTGCCGGGTTGTCAGACGACCTTCTTGTTGCTGTGTCTTCAAAGAAAATTGTGGATCCAAATGAGCAAGTGGGTGAGAGCATTTTACTTTCCGAACGGCACGACAAAATTTCTGAACCGGCACATGATCTAAACCGGAGGAAAGGGAGATTACCTCAACATGATCAGCACGTCTGGCTTCCGCATCATCCTGATAATAGTCATTGTTAATAAGGTGTTTGAAAAAGGAGCCAAGGGACTCAAGTTCTACCTCTTGATCCGAATCTTCAATATCTTCGGGCGGATCAGCAGTTTCGCCGGTCTTCTTCTTGGCTGCTTTCTTTATAACTTGCTCTTAGCACGAGGAGCCCTTGCCAGTTTATCTGAAGCCTTCCTTTTCCAAAAGGAGCTATTGGCCTGTAAAAATTAAACAAAGGTTTATTAGAACAATGTTAAAGCGGAGGCGCATCAAGAAAGTACAAGGTTAAAATCTTTACCGCTGGCGGTTTGTTGGCGGTGTAAAAGGGGGCCAGCCCGGTTTGGCTGCATGCAGCGATTGGTTCATCTAACATCTTCTTCACAGATTTTGTGACTTCATCATCAGTCATTTCTATCTCATTAAACCGTTGAGGATCCTTGGCATTGTCGGTATACTCGTGCATCAATCCGGAGCGGCGAATTAAGGGAAGAACATGCCATGCAACCCAACAGCGAACATGGTCAACACCATTCAAACCATTGGCTAAGAGAGCCCGGAGCTTGGCGAGTTGAGGTGCATAAGCCTGTCGTTCCTTGGTGGTGAGACGTTGAGGCAGTGGATGGCCATTGCTGAGCCGGTGAGCACAGTAACCCGGCAAAGGATTTTCTCCAGCAGGAGCAGTGTTTTGACAGTAAAACCATGTTTGGTTCCAGTCTTTAGGATGGCTGTGGTGCTTTGCATGAGGGAAATCAACTTCTTTTCTCTTTTGGATTGAAACCCCACCAAGTTCAGTATTGGGGCCGTCAGAGAACTCAGTCCGGCGGTTTAAATGGAAGAAATCCCGGAAGAGCTCAACAGTCGGTTCCTCTTGAAGGTAAACTTCGCAGAACACTTGGAAATTGCATGTCCAGTGTCCTGAGGATGGAGTTAAAAGCTAGCAAGCACATCCCGGAAGAACTTTGATACGGGAGGGCTGAATCCCCGGTCTAAGTGCTGCATAAAAACAATTACTTCGCCATCTTGAGGCTCAGGAGGGCACTCAGGGCCAGGAACTCGCCAATGAAGGATATTTTTTGAGGCTAAAGCGCCGGTTACAACGTATCCGTTGATTTGTGTTTCCGTGATCCGGGAAGGAACCCAGTTACAAGCGGCGAATTGCTTGGTCATCTTGGAAACGAACTGTCAAAGGAAAAATGAAGGCCGGTTTACGATAGATGGCTGATATGTGCTAAACCGGGGAATCTGTTAAAGCATATATGTAAGTTAAATCGGAATTTTCTACTCAAGATAAGACGGCGGTTTAAGTGAGGGCTAATGGTATCCGACGGATTCCTAACTACTAAAGGTTAAACCGCCCCTAAACAGAAGAAGCAAAGCTGAAATCTACTAAGTGTTTACAGAAACAGGTTTCGCAATATGGCAGTATAATTTTGGATCTACCAAGGTTAATAAAAGAAACTTTTACTGAGCCCTACAATGGCGCTACGAAGAACAGAGAAGATCCAGATAGAGATTTTTCAGGAACAGCAAGATGATGTGGTGCGGCAGACTAAGCTTATAGATCTAGCCGCAAAAGAAAACAGTCGGGCCTAGCTAAGATTCAGTAGCGATGCCAAGGGAAAAGTGAACCAGTATTGATGAACGCTGATGAACAGGGAAGAACACGAAGTACTAATGGAGATCTAGGGTTAAGGGAAGGAAGCTTACCAGGGCCACACAGCGGCGGCGGAGTATCGCAGGAGTTCTAGTCCGAAAAGGGTGATGCAACGGCCAAGGTTGGTGCAGATTCAAGGACCGACGGCGGTGGCGGCGGCGCTGGAGTTCTTCGGGTTGCGAGGAGGAAGACGAGAGGCAAGGGGGGAAATGGAAAGACCCCCCGGCTTTATTTATAAAGAAAAGAGGACAAACGGGAGGCGCAAAAATCGAGGGGCCTGAAGCCGCAAAAGGGGGCGCAGTTGTCGCCTCGATCTTCAGGATATAATTAATGAAGGGTATCTTTTTATGCAGAAGATGACATCATGATGATTTGCTGCAGTGACAGAAGATGACGTCACGACGGTTCACCAAAATTTACAGGGAAACGGCAACATGGCGGTTTACAAGAATCATCAGAAGATGCCTGTGGAATTTGTTTAAGTGTTGAAGATTGACATGAACAGGTTCAAATCAATCCGGGGCCTAATGTTGAGGATATAACTACTGAGTGTAAACCGCCCAGGAGGGGCCGGTTCATGCTCCACCATACTGAAGTCCTTGAAGACAAGAAGATGGCGTGTTACTGATGAAGCTTAGATGCCCAAGCCCAGAGGTGGATTAGGGCCCATAGCGGTAAACCGCCATAGTTGTTTACTTGTATTGTAAGTTAGGGAAAGGAAGAGACTGAGCCAAACACTTGTATGAGTCGGCCTCGGAACTCTGTAAACCGGCCGGGCGTCAACCTGTGTATATAAAGGGACGACCCGATGACAGTTCAGGGACAACAGACAACAACTCGAGACCCAGGCTAGCATGTTTGCTCCCTGGTCATCGAAACCCCAATAATCCCATCACAAACTAGACGTAGGCTTTTACCTTCATCGAAGGGGCCGAACTAGTATAACTCTCGTGTCCCTTGTCCGGTTTAACCCCTTTGGGCTAACCTCATTGTGATGGCTCCACGACTAAGTCCTTCTGCTAGGACATCTGACGTGATATTTCCACGACAGCCTCCATCTCAGCCCCTACCAACTTGTGACATATGTACCACGCATACATAATTATGCACTAAAGATACCATGGGAACGGATGTAGGCATAATAAAAATAAAGTCCACAATACGTCTAGACCCTATCTGGACACTCATATTTCCTTTTCTCTTCTTTTTTATTTTTGCAGGTTCCTTACAACCCACATCGCCTTTTCGACAGGACCAAGGCCGCTTTTCGAGACCTATCATGACAACACCGATCGATGATCCTCTTGAAGGACAACACACCAAGGAGAAAAGTAGCATAGACAAGTGGCAGAGTACCTAAAGAGTCTTTAAAGATCATCTCGCCATTTTCAGGACGCATACACAGATTTCCCTTGTGCTTGGCATGTAAAATAGCCTTGTTGCTTACCGCACTATTTGTACCAATATGTTTTGACGTATCAATGAGACTATAATGGAAACAGTTTCTAGCCCAACCTATACGGTACTGGCCTACCTTTTAATCTGTATTTCCCTGTTTTTGTCCGATTGCCATGTACACCTCGGTACGACTTAAATCTCCAGGGGCTCTATTGAGCCACGTACATCTCCTAAAATACTAAATAAAGTCCGAACACTTTCATAGTACAATTCGGCGTCCCATACTCTCATTGTAAAACTCCTATGGCTAAGTGAGAGCGATAAAGCCATATAGTCCGATTGCTCGGTTCGCCACACTAACACCTCCTTCACGGACCAAGACGTTGGGTCAAGTGTGTTTAAGTACTATCCTGAACACCCCCGTACTACCTATGTGGGGGTTGAAGCCGACGACTGGCCAACTCTGAGATGTCATAAACGACTGCACATGAGGAGATATTTTAAAGTAAAACACGCAACATATCATACATAAGCCTTGTTTCATAATACAGGATTAAACAACATAGATACATTCATTCAAAAATGATGTCCTTCGAACACTGGCCCTCTACAATGCGGGATCCTTCCAGGACATCATCAAAATACCGCTACGGCGTGCGGTGCTCTTTACCTGTGGGCGGTCCCTCGGTCGTGAGCTTGATGACGTTCATCTTTGCCCTCTGCACCGTGACACGGGCGAAGGCCATCCGCGCACCTTCGATGCACACCGACCGCTTTACGGCATCAAGTCGGGGACATGCATTGACCAGCCGCTTCACGAGCCTGAAATAGCTCCTGGGTATGGATTTGGCAGGCCATAGACGGATTGTAAAATCCTTCATGGCCAATCCGGCCATCCTATGCAGTTCGGTCAGCTGTTTCAGCTGATCGTTGAGGGACACTGGATGCTCTGGCGCAAGGTATTGCAACCAGAACAGCTTCTCCGTTGTGCTCCCCTCTTCGGCTCAGAAGAACTCCGCAGCATCAGCAACACTCCGGGGCAGATCTGCAAACACTCTTGGAGAACTCCAAACTCGGGTCAGTAAGATGTATTTCCTTCTCACAAATTTGCTTTGCATATTAAAGGCCTTGCCGTCCGCAATCTGCTTCGCCTCCTGGATCTCCCGGCAGGCGTTTTGGGCTTCGGCCCAGGCCTCTTGTGCACTTTGAAGGGCCTTAGCAAGTTTGGATTTTTGATCTGAAATTTTGCACTCTAAGGACTCACATTTGCTCATAGCATCCTTGAGCTCTTGCTGGACTTCCTCCACCCTTAATTCCTGTTTTAGGCGGGCGGCTCGTTCCTCCTCCGCCTCCTTCTTGGCCTCGGACAGCATGCTCTTGAGGTCTCGACCTCAGATGCGTCAGCTATGAGCAAAGTAATAACACTCATTCAGATGAGAACTTATTGCTGTTGTTATTTCAGATGCATTTTTCGGTATCATATACCTTGCTTTTCCGCTAACTTCCGCCTCAGCTCTAACGCTTCAGCGGCATGGGAAGCTGACGCCTTCATCGCAACCTATTTGATTCAAATAGATATGTCTGTTAATCTCCTGTACGAGTCATTAGATCCTGTGTTCGACCTTTCTTTATGAACACCGAACATAGTCTCATGGGCTACTATCTATACATAGACATATTTCTTATATAGTTAAAAGGCATTATATTACATACATCAAAGCCTCTTAGAAGGCTAGTGCAGGCCTTGTTCAATCTGCTTTTAGCAGACCAAACCCTTTCAACCATCGTACCCATAAGGGTACGATGTTCTTCCACAATGGTGGCATTCTGAAGCGCTTCCACCAAAGTATCCGGCGCCTCCGGATTGACAGAGGTTGCCGATGGGATTGGCGCACCCCCTTCTTTCGAAGGAGGATGCTCACCTGATTCCGGAGCCATACGGGTCTCTGGAATAATATTCGGTTGGGGCTGAATTGGGCCTGTCCCTCGTCGCCAGTCTCCTAGGGGTCGATTCTCCCACGTTTCCGGCAGAAGAGGTATCACCCTCTGGCGCCACCTTGGCGGCTTCTCGCACCTCCCCCTGACCCAGAAGGGTCCTTTGGGACAACACTTCGGCAGTGTCCATAGCTTTGGGTGAGGAGGCCAGCGGAGGCGACCCGCTATCCATCATGTTCGGATCCAGCAAATTCCCCGAAGATGAGGATTGCTGGGTGAGGGCGCGAGCCAGACTGCGGCATGTAATTCAGTATATTAAAATCACAAAGCAGAAAACCGGATGGATATATAAGTACAAGTGCCTTTGGGGTACTTACGATCCGGCCAGGGGCTTCGGCCTGGGGCGCCACTCATCGGCGTCCGATTCAGAGTCGTCCGTGAGGGAGATTCTCCCTTTCTTTGATGCCTCTGCCTCTAGATCCATGGAAGCCCCCCTTTTCTTCTTCCCCCCGCCCTGAAGGGGAGAATTACTCTCTTCCTCCTCCCCTTCATCTTCTTCAGGGGAGGAGTGAGTCTCGGTGTCTTCAGACACTACGACCGAAGCACCTTTACGGCGGAGGCCACTTTTGGCCTCCTTGCCCTTCTTCTTGGCCTTCTTTTCCGGCACCTGATATGGCGCCGGAACCAGCATCCTCGTTAAACAGAGGGATGGCTGGGTCTTCGGGCAGCGGAGCCGGATAGTGAATCCGCTCCGCCTTCTTCGTCCAGCCCTATGAGAAGAATGGAAGCTTAGTACACCCCTTGGATTTACAAATAATAAAGTTATCATGAAAACATATGGGAGACGCTGCGTTAGTACAGTCGAGGCCGAGGTCATTGGTCATTTTCGGCTACGACTTTTGGGTCTTGAACAGAAGCTTCCATATGTCTTTGTGCTTCGTGCCGAACAACCGCTGCAGGGTCCGGGGACCGGCTGGGTCGAACTCCCACATGTGCTGAGTCCGGCCTTGATAGGGGAGAATCCTGTGAAACAGCATTACCTGGATCACGCTGGCAAGACTGGAACTTGTCTACCATACTCTTGATGTGCTTCTGCAGCATCATCACCTCGTCGGATGACACCCAGTCCAGGCCCTTGTTGAGCCAGGATGTCAGCCGTAGTGGAGGCCCAGACTTGAACTCGGGGGGAGCGGCCCATGTGGAGTCACGGGGTTCTGTGACATGGAACCACTCCTGCTGCCAACCCTTCATGGTCTCCACGAAGGTACCTTTGGGCCAAGTGACATTAGGGAGTTTGCTCAGCATGGTGCCGCCGCACTCCGCGTGTTGGCCATCCACCACTTTTGGCTTCACATTGAAGAACTTGAGCCATAGGCCGAAGTGGGAAGGGATGAAGAGGAATGCCTCACACACATCGATGAACGCTGAAATGTTGAGAAAGGAATTCGGGGCTAGATCATGAAAATCTAGCCCGTAGCAAAACATAAGGCCGCGGACGAAAGGATGGAGGGGAAACCCTAGCCCGCGAAGAATAAATACTACCCTCTCGTGGGGCTTCGAAGTAGGGATGATCTGCTTCTTGGCCGGAAGCCGGTGGGCAATTTCCTTGGCTAAATACCCCACCTCCCGGAGCTCCTTGATGTTCTCCTCCGTGACGGAGGAGGCCATCCACTTGCCCTGCGTTCTAGATCCGGACATGGCTAGAGTGTTTTCTGGGGACGGAAGGGATCGAAGCTTGGGCGCTGGAGCTCGGTGGGCGGATGGGCAGAGGAAGAAGAAGGTGTGGGGTGAAAAGGTGGATTCTTATCTCCTTATATGGGCGGTGAATATAGAGCATCCCCCCACAAGCCTTAAAACTCACCTATTCCCAAGGGGTCCTGCGGACGGCATGGTTGGATTACCCAAACCCGTATTGATGAGAATCCCGTGATAAGGGGACACGATCTCTATTTTTGACAAGACGTGTCACCGGAGGATGCGTCTCGAAACACGAATCGGGGGATTGAAAAACGATTCGAAATAATGAAGAGGCCAAACGTAACGTCTTGCCAGCGGAACTATCAGTAAAGACATTATGTTTTTATTAAGTATTATGCCCTTGTGGTAGTGGGTTGTAACTGTTAAACAGGGCCGGATATAGTTCTCGTTGATCAACCACTTTGAAGTGTTCAGAGGAGGAGCCCGCCTTATAATGCCGAAGACAATCTGCGCGTCGGACATATCGTCATTGAAGCCTGGTTCAGGGGATACTGAGGGAGTCCTGGATTAAGGGGTCCTCGAGCGTCTAGGCTATGTGACTTGGGCCGGACTCGTGGATCGTGAAGATAGGATAGAAAACTTTCCCTTATGTCCGGATGGGACTCCCCTTGGCATGGAAGGCAAGGTTGGCATTTGGATATGAAGATTCCTTTCTCTGTAAACCGACTCTGTACAACCCTAGCCCCCTTCAGTGTCTATATAAACCGGAGGGTTTAGTCCGTAGAGGCAATCATAATCATACAGGCCAGACATCTAGGGTTTAGCCATTACGATCTCGAGGTAGATCAATTCTTGTAACTCCTATACTTATCAAAGTCAATCAAGTAGGAAGTAGGGTATTACCTCCATTAAGAGGGCCCGAACCTGGGTAAAACAAATCTAACTCGATTACCTAAAGAATCTCATCCAACTCCTCACCGACTAGCGAGCCTACGAAGGAATTACTCACTCCCGGTGGGGAGCATCATGGAATTGGCGTTGGAGATGTGTTGGTGATGACGAAGAACGAAGATCCCCCTCTCCAGAGCCCCGAACGGACTCCAGATCTGCCCTCCCGAGGAAGAACAGGGCTTGGCGGCGGCTCCGTCTCGTGAAACGCAATAATTCTTTCTCCCTGATTTTTTCTGGAAATATGTGATTTTATAGCGTCAGGGTTGAGGTCTGCGGGGCCACCAGGTGGGTACAACCCACCTGGGCGCGCCAGGAGAGGGGGCACGCCCTGGTGGGTTGTGCCCACCCAGGGGCCCCTCTCAGGTGGTTGTTGGCTCCAAAAATCCTCTTTTATTCCATAAAAATTCGTCGCAAAGTTTCGTTTTATTTCGAGAACTTTTATTTCTGCACAAAAACAACACCATGGTAGTTCTGCTGAAAACAGCATCAGTCCGGGGTTAGTTTCATTCAAATCATGCAAATTAGAGTCCAAAACAAGAGGAAAAGCGTGAGAAAAAGTAGATACGTTGGAGACGTATCAACTCCCCCAAGCTTAAGCCTTTGCTTGTCCTCAAGCAATTCAGTTGATAAACTGAAAGTGAGAAAGAAAAACTTTTACGAACTCTTTTGCTATTGTTTGCATAAATTAGCTTAAACAACACCCAGGTTTTCAGCCATCATTATAACTAACCATGTCAACAATAACATTTAAAGATTATATTGACTCATATCCATGACATAATCAGCTAGCAAGCAACAATAAGAGATCTCAAACAGCAACACGTTGTCAAAACAACCATGATATAATATGACGATAATGGTATCTCGCTAGCCCTTTTTGAGACCGCAAAACATAAATGCAGAGCACCTCCAAAGTTCAAGCAGCGACTAAACATTGTAATTCATGGTAGAAAAGATCCAGTCATGATGCACCCAATATTAGTTATACACAATGCATAAATCATGACAACTATGCTCTACTCAGTTTCTGGCGCCTGTTTTAGAAGGTGATGACACAACATAAAAGTAAATAGAAAGTCCCTTCATAGAGGGAAGCAGTGATTTGCAGAGGTGCCAGAGCTCAATTTTTAAAAATAGAGATAAGTGATATTTTGAGACATACACCCTTCTTATTCACTTCACGACCATCAGTTATCAACATCTTCCACACTAAGCATGCTAGTGGTGGTTCCCAAGCGATAAAAGTAAAGGTTTACTCCCCCTCCACCATCAATCACACTCCATGGCTTGTCCAAAACAACGGGTGACGTCCATACCAACATCAGTCCCGGGGGAGTTTTGTTTAATTATTTGCATTTTTGAGTTCGGGACTGGGAATCCCTAATACCGCCCATTTTCTCGTGCGATGGCAAGTGTAAACACTCGACCTGAGAATAACCCGCTTAGCATGGAAGATATCGACCACCTCCTGTCGTTCCATGAACGATCCAGGCAGACAAAAAGGATGATTTTTAGAAGTTTTAGAGGTGGCACATGCAAATTTACTTAGGATGGCAAGGTAATACCGTATATAGGTAGGTATGTTGGACTCATCTGGAATAACTTTGGGTTCAAGGTTTTTGATGTACAAGCAGAGTTCCCACTTAGTACAGGCGAAGGCTAGCAATTAAGATTGAGAAGCGGCCAGCTAGAGAGCAACACCGATCATAACCAAGCATTATGCATAAGTAACATTGGACACTGGCATGAGTAGGATATGAACACCATGAACATAAATATTATAGAGGCTACGTTGGTTTTGATTCAACTACATGCATGAACATGTACCAAGTCAAGCGACTCGGACATTCAAAGGAGGATACCATATCATCATACTACATCACAATCATTTCAACGCTATGTTGATATCCAAGATAAATCGTTATCAACTCCCAGCTACTTATGCATGGCATGAGAAACTATAATCTCTAATTGTCATTGCAAACATGTTTAATCATAATGGGTTGAAGCATGGATACTAGGTTAAACATATTTACACAAACAGAACAATTCAAGTTCATACCAGTTTCTCTCTGCCACAACTAGTTCCTCGAATATCGTTATTATTGCCTTTCACTTGCACGACCGAATGATATGAAAATAATAATAGTGCAAGAGTGCCATGGACTAAGCTGGAATCTGCAAAACATTTTATTCCACAGGAGAAGACAAGGTAACATGTGCTCTTATTAGTTCAACAGTTATTCATATGAGAGCCACTCAACATTTTCATCGTGGTCTTCTCCTCGGTAAGACTCGAACAAAAAGAAAAGAAATCCAGAGAAACATACTCAAAATATTTTTGGAGTTTTTGGTTTTCTTGAACAAGAAAATAAAAGGGAAAAACAAAAAACGAGAAAAACTATTTACACGGGAAAGCTCCCAACAAGTAAAAGAAGAACAAGGAAATCTTTTTGAATTTTCTTTTTAATTCTACTACTAAACATGCATAGAAAGTAAATTACTACAACTATTTTTTTATTTTTCTAAAGTTTTTCAAACACACAAGAAGAAAGAAAGAAAATAAATCTAAGCATGGATGATACAATGAAAACGTGTGAACACCGACAACTGGAATGATATGTGTGAACATGAATATTATGTTGGTGAGAAACACGTAGTCGCCTAAGCTTAGGCTTTTGGCCTAGCTTGGTAGTCAATCAGTAGCCTAGAGGGTAGTAGGGATCCTGAGGAGCTGGCATCCACTCATCCCACTGTTAAGGCTCCTGAGCAGCCTCTGCAGCAGCGTGAGCATTCCAGTAGGCGAGGATGTCTGCAGGCATAATCCGGTATCCGCCCCTAGCAACATAATCAAACAAAGCAGGTGCAGGTAAGGGGATAACATCATGAGTTTCAACGCTATATACTAGGTTATAAGGAATGGCAACATCAGGACGATCATGTGCAAGAAAGTGATGGTGATCCATGGCCGCACGGTCTAGATAAACCTTGGTTAGGGGGTAATCATGAGGGCGTATCTCAACATTGAATCGAGCTGCCAAACGAGTGGCAAAAATCCCACCATGTATTTTACCTTGGGATTTATTAAGATGCAAATGACGAGCCACGATAGCTCCCAAGCTATGCATGTTGTTGCCCTCAAGCGCACGACGTAAAACAGCAAGGTCTGGTGAACTAAGTGCACCCACCTTCTCCCTAGCAAGCAAGCATTTGGTAATGAAAAGTGCAAAGTAACGAACAACAGGAAAATGTAAGCCAGCGGCAGTGATGGATGACACTCCTCTCTCATCACCCACTGTCAAAGTGCGATAAAAGGCCTCAAACTCGGCCGGCCTAGGCTTAGCCAAGCTCCCATCAGATAGGATCATGCATATGTCACAAAATTCAGTAAGTGGTATCTGATGGTTTTCAGCATATAAGTCAAAGCTCACTTCAAGAGGATTATTTCTAGGAAGGAAAGTAAAACTTTGAACAAAGATGTTTGTGAGGATTTGGTGTTGGTCACACTCATCTGCGATGAAGTCGGTGAGGCCGGCATTAGCAATATATTGCATGAACTCTTCATGAATTCCAGCCTCTTGCAGGAACGGGGTGTGCGGCCATTCGCACGGCCATACCTCCGCCATCCTCCGAGGGTGGAGATCATTGTTAGAAGACTCCCCAATAACACCCTTGAAGTTCTTCTTAGAGCCAAACTTCCCAAAGATATTCATGTCGAGTACAATTTTTCATCAGAACAAAAATCTGAATTTTTAGTCCACAAAATTTTCTCAACAAAACTTTACAAGAATGATAGGAACTACTCCTAGGGATGTATAGAGGCCATAACAACCATTCAAACTACTTAGAACACTAAGAATTCAACATGCAAGCTCATCTACAGCAGCAACAAGAGTAGCTAATTATTCAAAGTATAAACCACTAAAACAAAAACTAATTGGACAAATGGTGGAGTCACATACCAAGCAACAATCCCCCGAAACAGTTTTGGAAATGGAGCTTCAAGCAAAGAGATCGAAATCCACGGGTTTGAGCTCAAGAACACGGAAGAGAGAGCAATGGAGATTTTTTTCTGGAGGTAAGTGATGATGTGGGCTAAAGAGATAAGTGTGGGGGCCCACATGGGACCACAACCCACCAGGGCGCGCCTGGGGGTCCTGGCGCACCCAGGTGGGTTGTGCCCACCTGGTGCACCACCCTCATATTATATGCACCAAAAATTCAGATATATTCAGAAAAAAATCGTATAAAATTTTCAGGGCATTCTAAGAACTTTTATTTTTGGTTCATTTTTTATTGCACGGGAAATTCAGAAAACAGACAAAACATGGCATTTTATTTTATTTAACTAATAAAACTAGAACACAAAAAGTAGGGACAGTAGGTAGTGCTTACTAAATTCATCAACTTCATACCGCTCAAAACGATTCATTAATAAGGTTGATCAGGTCTTATTAACAACCACTTTCGATTAGCATGAGACCGAAGAACTTTCGTAAATCACTAAGTTACCTCAATGGGGATATGCATCTCCCCAACAATAAGCATTTCATATTTCTTTTTGACTGTAGGTAGAGGTATTTGAAAACTTCCAATAGTGATTGTCGGAGATTTTTCAATGACATTAATACCATTCACTTGGAATTGTTTCTTCCAAAAGTGCACCGTGTGCTCATTACCATTAATATGAAATGTGACCTTGCTTTTATTGCAATCAATAACAGCCCCTGGAGTATTCAAGAAGGGTCTACGAGGGATAATCGACATGTTGTCATCCTCGGGCATCTCAAGTATAACAAAGTCAGTCAAAAATAGTAACATTAGCAACAACAACAGGAACATGCTCACAAACACCGATAGGTATGGCAGTTGATTTATCAGCCATTTCCAAAGATATCTCAGTAGGTGTGAGTTTATTCAAATCAAGTCTTTTATATAAAGATAAAGGCATAACACTAACACCAGCTCCTAAATCGCACAAAGCAGTTTTCACATAATTCTTTTTGATGGAGCAAGGTATAGTTGGTATTCCCGGATCTCCAAGTTTTTTAGGTACTCCATCTTTGAAAGTATAATTAGCAAGCATAGTGGAGATTCCAGCTTCCGGTATTTTCCTGTTATTAGTGATGATGTCTTTCATGTACTTTGCATAAGGAGGCATTTTCAAGATGCTAGTTAACCGAGAACGCAAAAAGACTAGCCTCAGTATTTCAGCAAAGCGTTCAAATTATTCATCTTCATTCTTTTTAGTTGACTTGGGTGGAAAAGTCATAGGTTTTTGAACCCATGGTTCTCTTTCTTTACCGTATGTTCTAGCAATGAAGTCTCTTTTATCATACCTTTTATTTTTGGGTTGTGGGTTATCAAGATCAACAGGTGGTTCTATCTCAACACCACTATCTGGTTCTTTATCATTTGGTTGAGCATCCTCATGAACATCATCTTTATCGTTTTCATTATCACTAGGTTGTTGTTCATTACCAGATTGAGTTTCAGCATCAGAAATAGAAGTTTCATTTTCATTATCAGGAGGTTTCTCTATTTCAGGTTCACTAGAAGCATGCAAAGTCCTATAATTTTTTCTTCTTCTTTTTCTCTCTAAAAGGACTAGGTACATTAGCATTAGCTCTTTGTGAGTCTTGTATAATTCTTTTTGGGTGTCCCTCAGGATAAAGTGGTTCCTGAGTCATTTTACCACCTCTAGTTGCAACTCTAACAGCAAAGTCATGCATATTATGATTCATTTCATCAAGCAATTCTCATTGTGATTTAGCAACTTGTTCAAGTTGAGTTTGTACCATAGAATCATGTTTTCCAACACCTCTAACATCATTTGAAATTCTAAACAACAAGTCACTCAAGCAAGCAATCTAATCGGAGTTATATTTCAATTGTTTCATAACATTTGCATTGAGGTGATCTTGTTTTCTAATGTCGTTTTCAAACTCATAAAAGGCATTGACTAGGATGCATATTGTGAGGATTATCATTTTCATTGAACTTCATAAGAGAATTTACCTCTACCACCTTAGGCACTGGTGGTGTATTAAGCCCATGTATTTCTTCAATAGGAGGTAAAATTTTAAAATCCTCAACTATAATACCTTTTTCCTTCATAGATTTCTCTTGCATATCTTTAGGACTGAGATATAATAGACCCCTCTTCTTTGGAGTGGGTTTAGCCGGTGGTTCAGGAATAGTCCAATCATCATAATTTTTCAATATGTTATTCAATAATTCTTCATCTTGAGCAATAGTTCATTCCCTAAAAACACAACCATCACAACTATCTAGGAAGTCCCTAGAAGCATCGGTTAGTCCATTATAGAAGATATCAAGTATTTCATTTTTCTTAAGAGGATGATCAGGAAAAGCATTGAGTAACTGTCAAAGCCTCCCCCAAGATTGTGGGAGACTCTCTTCTTTAGTTTGCACAAAGTTAAATATTTCCTGTAAGGCAGCTTGATTCTTATGAGCAGGATTTTTTTCCACGAAAGTAATAGATCATATCCTGGGGACTATGCACACAACCAGGAGCAAGAGTATTGTACTTAGCTTTAGCATCACCCTTTAATGAGAAAGGAAATAACTTTAGAATAAAGTAATAGCGAGTTCTCTCATCATGAGTAAAAAGGGTGGCTATATCATTCAACTTAGTAAGGTGTGCCACAACAGTTTCAGTTTCATAACCATAGAAAGGGTCAGATTCAACCAAAGTGATTAACTCTGGGTTGACAGAGAATTCATAATCCTTATCATCAATAACGATAGGTGAAGTAGCAAACTTAGGATCACATTTCATTCTAGCATTCAGAGATTTTTCTTTATACTTGCATAATAATTTCTCTAGATCATCTCTATCTTTACAAGCAAGAATATCTCTAGTTGTTTCTTCACTCATAACATAACCTTCCGGTACCTTAGGCAATTCATATCTAGGAAGGCTAGTTCTAGCAGGTGTTTCAGGAGTTTCAGTTGCAAGCTCATCATGAGATTGAACAACATCGTGTTGTATTACTCTAGCAATTTGTTCATCAAGAAATTCACCAAGTGGCACATCATCATTATCAAGCAAGGTACTAGCATCATCATAAGCATCATTCATAGTAGAAGTGGCATCATCAATAAATTGTGACATTTCAGAATTAATAGATGTGGTGGTGGTGTTGCAAGTTTACTCATAACAGAAGGTGAATCTAAAGCAAAATTGGATGGCAGTTCCTTACCTCCCCTCGTCTTTGAGGGAAAAATCTTAGTCTTTGGATCCTTCAGATTATTCATAGTTATAAATTGATAATAATCCCACGTGACTCAACAAATATAGCTATGCTCCCCGGCAACGGCGCTAGAAAAAGGTCTTGATAACCCACAAGCATAGGGGATCACAATAGTTTTTGAGGGTAGAGTATTCAACACAAATTTATAGATTCGACACAAGGGGAGCCAAAGAATATTTGAAGGTATTAGCAGCTGAGTTGTCAATTCAACCACACCTGGAGATTAATTATCTGCAGCAAAGTGATCAGTAGCAAAGTAGTTTGATAGTTTTGATAGTAATAACAGCAGCAACGGTAACAGTAACAGTGATAGCGGTATTTTGTAGCAAGTGTAACAATGATGATAGCAATAGTAACTTAGCAAGATCAATATAAATAAATTTGTAGGCATTGGATCGGTGACTTGTTGGATGATATTCATCATGTGAAAGTTATAACCTGGGGCGATACGACAGTAGATCCAGTTCATCAATATAATGTAGGCATGTATTCCGTAAATAGTCATACGTGCTTTATTAAAAGAACTTGCATGACATCTTTTGTCCTACCCTCCTATGGCAGTGGGGTCCATATTGGAAACTAAGGGATATTAGGCCTCCTTTTAATAGATTACCGGAACAAAGTATTAACACATAGTGAATACATGAACTCCTCAAACTACGGTCATCACCGAGAGTGGGCCCAGTTGTTCTCACTCCGGGGTTGTCGGATCATAACACGTAATAGGTGACTATAACTTGCAAGAACGGATCTAAAACATGGATATAATGATGAATTCATAAACGGTTCAGATCTGAGTTCATGGCAACCGGGCCCAAAGTGACAAGCATTAAGCATAGCAAAGTCATAGTAACATCAATCTAAGAACATAGGGAATACTAGGGATCATGCCCTAACAAAACTAACTCGATTACATGATGAATCTCATCCAAATCCTCACCGACCAGTGAGCCTACGGAGTCCCGGTGGGGAGCATCATTTAATTGGCGATGGAGATGGGTTGGTGATGACGAAGAACGAAGATTCCCCTCTCCGGAGCCCCAAACAGACTCCAGATCTGCCCTCCCGAGGAAGAACATGGCTTGGCTGCGGCTCCGTCTCGTGAAATGCAATAATTCTTTCTCGCTGATTTTTTTCTGGAAATATGTGATTTTATGGCGTCAGGGTTGAGGTCTCCAGGGCCACCAGGTGGGCACAACCCACCTGGGCGCACTAGGAGAGGGGGGGGCGCCCTGGTGGGTTGTGCCCACCTAGGGGCCCCTCTCTGGTGGTTGTTGGCTCGAAAAATCCTCTTCTATTCCATAAAAATTCCTTGCAAAGTTTTGTTTTATCCCGAGAAGTTTTATTTCTGCACAAAAACAACACCATGGTAGTTCTGCTGAAAACAACATCAGTCCGGGGTTAGTTTCATTCAAATCATGCAAATTAGAGTCCAAAACAAGAGGAAAAGCATGATAAAAAGTAGATACGTTGGAGATGTATCAATGGTTCAAAGCAATAGTCTAGTTTTGACATGAAGATTTCAATACTCAAGCATATCAACAAGCAACCATGTCTTTCAAAATATCAACACTAAAGCAAGTTATCCCTACACCATCATGCTCAATCATTGATCCATTCATGAAACAGACTTGCATATTAGCTACATCCAATGCTCAAGTACGATCATAGTGCCCCTTAGTTGGTGCTTATAAGAGAAGATGGAGACTCAAATAAAAATAAAATTGCATAAAGTAAATAGAAAGGCCCGAGGCAGAGGGAAGTAGGGATTTGTAGAGGTGCCAGAGCTCAAAGCTTAAATTGAGAGATAAAACATTTTGAGAGACACACGTTTCCCGTCAACGAAAACGACCGAGTAATTCCCAACACTTTCCATGCTATATATATCATAGGCGATTCCCAGAAAATAAAGTTTACTCCTTTTTCCACCATAGTTTCACTCTCCATGGCTAGCCGAATCCACGGGTACCGTCCATACCAACACTTTCCAGGGAATTTATTATTTGACAACATAAAGTAAATTCATTTTTCATCTCAGGACTGGGCATCCCTAATACCTTTGTCGTACTCTCGCGCAATGACAAGTAAATAAACAATCATCTTAAGAATAACACATCTAGCATGGAAACTATTGGCCACCTCATGCCGCTTCATGAGCGGTACGAGCACACAAAAAGGAAATTTGTTTTGAAAATTAGAGATGGCACATACAAATTTGCTTAGAACGGCACGAAAATACCGCATATAGGTAGGTATGGTGGACTCATATGGCAAAACTGGGTTTAAGGATTTTGGATGCACAAGTAGTATTTCTACTTAGTACAAGTGGAGGCTAGCAAAAAGATTGAGAAGCAACCAACCAAGAAACGAAAAATCACATAAGCGAGCATTAACCATAACTAACACCGAATAATGCACCACAAGTAGGATGTAATTTCATTGCACAACTATTGACTTTCGTGCTTGCATAGGGAATCACAAACACTAATACCAATATTCTTACTAAAAGCATAATTACTCACCAACATGACTCACATATCACTATCATAATATCTCAAAACTATTACAAAGAATCAAGTTTATTTTGTCCAATGATCTTCATGAAAGTTTTTATTATATCCTTCTTGGATATTCATAATATTAGGACCAATTTCGTAGCTTGTGAAAATTTTCATCACTAGTATCAACTCCCAAAAAAATATAAGAAGCACAAGAGTAAATGACAAACTACTCCAAAAGGATATAAGTGAAGATCAAGCGAGTAGTTAAGTAAATAGGTAGCTAATTGTGGACTCTCTCTTACTTAAAAACTTTTAGATTTAAGTGTTTTATTAAAACCGCAAGCAAAAACAAAATAAAATGACACTCCAAGAATAGCACACATCATGTGAAAAAGCAAAAACTTAGGCTCAACCGAGATTAACCGATAATTGTTGATGAAGAAAGGTGGGATGCCTACCGGGGCGTCCCCAAGCTTAGATGCTTGAGACTTCTTGGAATATTATCTTGGGATGCCTTGGGCATCCCCAAGATTGAGATTTTGTGTCTCCTTAATTCCTCTCATATCACAGTTTCCCTAAATCTCAAATACTTCATCCACACAAAACTCAACAAGAACTCGTGAGATAGGTTAGTTTGATAAAGCAAATCATTCACTTTCGTACTGTCAAAGATAAGATTCATAATTGTTATCACACAAAACCAACTGTACCTTATCATTTCCACAATTTATATTGAGCAATATAAGCCATAGAGACTAGGAAACAAGCAAACTATGCATTGAAAACAAAATCCGTCAAAAACAGAATAGTCTGCAATGATCTAGAACACAACCATACTTATGATACTCCAAAAATTCTGAAAAAATAGAAAGACGTAGGGAATTTGTATATCTATCACTTGTAAAAAAATTCAGATCAAAATCATGGTCCGGTGAATTTCCAAAATTCCTGGACTGAGTGCAAAAGTTTCTGTTTTTGCACAGATTCAAGTCAACTATCATCCACACTATCCCAAAGGCTTTACTTGGCACATTATTGAAACAAAAACAATAAAACATGATTATTACAGTAGAATAATCATGTTAACACACAAAACAGTTGGTAAAAGTGTTGGGTTGCCTTCCAACAAGCGCTTTTCTTTAATGTCTTTTAGCTAGGCATGATGATTTCAATGATGCGCATGTAAAAGTAAAGAATTGAAACACAAAGAGAGCATCATGAAGCATATGAATAGCAAATTTAAGTCTAAACCACTTCCTATGCATAGGGATTTTGTGAGCAAATAATTTATGGGAGCAAGAATCAACTAGCATAGGAAGGCAAAACAAGCAAAACTTCAAGATTTTCAACATATAGAGAGGAAACTTGATATTATTGCAATATTTAAAAGCATATGTTCCCCTCTCATAATAATTTTCAGTAGCATCATAAATGAATTCAACAATATAGCTATCACATAATGCATTCTTTTCATGATCCATAAGCATAGAAATTTTACTACTCTCCACATAAGCAAATTTGTTCTCGTCAATAATTGTGGGAGGAAACTCAACAAAATAACTATCACGTGATTGGAAATTAAAATCATGATGACAAGTTTCATGGTTATCGTTATTCAATATAGCATACATGTCATCATCATAATCATCATATATAGGAACTCTGTTGTCATAATCAATTGCAACCTCCTCCAAAGTAGTGGAGTCTTCACTAAATTAAGTCATGACCTCTCCAAATCCACTTTCATCAATATAATCATCATAAATAGGAGGCATGCTTTCATCATAGTAAATTTGATCATTCAAAGTAGGGGGACTAAAAATATCATCTTCATTAAGCATATCATCCCCAAGCTTGGGACAAACGTTAATTGCAGCAAATAAATTCTCAAACATGTCATTCTCATCAAACATAGCATCCCCAAGCTTGTGGCTTCGCATGTCATAAGCAGAATCACTCTCATCATTAATAGTATGAATAGCACCAATGATATAACAATTATCATCATAATTTCCCAAGTTGGTGCCAAAAAGATTTCCAAGATTATAAGAAGTATCATTATATTCCCAATCATAATCATCACAACAAGCAATAGGCATAGCAAAGTCATCATCAATAGTTATCTCGGACATTGTGCCATAAGACAAAGAAGTGACATCATCATCAAGCGCATCATCTTCCATAATTATTTTGATTCAGTTTCATGAGGCACAATAATAATAGGAGCAACATTATTTGGGAGAGATATCTTTTTACCTCTATTCTTTCTTCTTTTCTTCTTCTTCACCACATCATGTGTGGGTTTAATTAATTTTTTTGAGCTTCTTATTGATGAGATAGGTTGAATCGGGGGCTCCTCCTCGTCACCTATTTCATCATGAGAGACAATAGGAGGGAAAGTGGAAATCTTTACCCTTTCATTAGTATTTGTTTTATATTCTATTGGTTTTCCCATCTTTATATAGTTGGCAATATAAGCATTCTCATTGCAATTTACCATGCAAAACATATAGATATTTTTTAGATTAATTTCAATGTCGTCCGTGAGAATGAATACTTCAAACCAACTATTTTTTATGTGTCAATTTTTCACTCCCCAAAAATAAACAAAGTTCATTATAAAGTTCAAGGGTGATCAAGTTATTGCAATATTTGGACACGATTCGATCATGAAAAAGCATGCATTGGAAATTAAGGTGACCAACTTTATTGCAAAGTTCACAAGTAATAGGACAAAGAGAACATAGTTTTGTAGCAAATTCATCCATCACTCTGAGAGATAAAATTGGTTCTATCATGTTTATGCTTCTTACAAAGTCTATCTTCCCTATAAGGCACGTCTTCACAAACTTTATGCACTCCAAAAAAATTGACATGCTTATAAGAAACATTTTTATTATGACTAGCGCAATCATCACTAGTATTTTGGATATTCAAAGATTCATACTAACAACATTGCAATCATGCTCATCATTCATGCCAAACATTTTATTGAATTCTTCTTCTATCAATTGAGCAGAATTTTCCTTTCCATCATTTTCAAGAAAGGCATTATAAAGATCAACAACATGAGACCACCTCAAATCCATTCTTTTAGTTTTCTTTTACGAACCAAACTAGTGATAAAATAAGAAACTAAAAGATTCGATTGCAAGATCTAAAGATATACCTTCAAGCACTCACCTTCCCGGCAACAGCGCCAGAAAAGAGCTTGATGTCTACTATGCAACTTTATTCTTATAGACTTGTGTTCGTCCTCCAAGCGCATAGTTTTGTAGGGCAGTAGCAATTTTCCCTCAAGTGGATGACCTAAGGTTGATCAATCTGTGGGAGGTGAAGGACGAAGATGGTCTCTCTCAAACAACCCTGCAACCAAATAATAAAAAGTCTCTTGTGTCCCCAACACACCAAATACAATGATAAATTGTGTAGGTGCACTAGTTCGGTGAAGAGATGGTAATAAATGTGTAATGATCGTAGATATTGATTTTTGTGATAGTAACAATAAAAAACAGCAAGCTAGCAATTGATAAAACAGAGCACAAACAGTATTACAATGCTTGAAAACAAGGCCTAGGGTCCATACTTTCGCTAGTGCAATCCCTCAACAATGCTAATATAATTGGATCATATAACAATCCCTCAACGTGCGATGAAGGAATACTCCAAAGTTCCTATCCAGTGGAGAACATAAGACGAAAAAAAATTAGGGTACGAAACCACCTCAAAGCTATTCTTTTCGATCAATCTATCCTAGAGTTTGTACTAAAATAAGACAATATATTCTTTTCGATCGATCTAACCAAGAGTTCGTACTAAAATAACACTATATGATACACATCAACCAACTCTAATGTCACCGCGAGTATCCGTGAGTTGATTATACGATCTGCATCAAACAATTTCAGATTCATAATACTCAATCCAAAAAAAAGAACCTCAAAGGGTGCCCCAAGATTTCTACCGGAGAAACAAAGACGATACGTGCATCAACCGCTACCCATATATTACCCCAATGTCACCTCGGGAACCCGCGAGTTGAATGCCAAAACACATATCAAGTGAATCAATATGATACCCCATTGTCACCACAGGTATTCATAGCAAGACATACATCAAGTGTTCTCAAATCCATAAAAGTATTCAATCTGATAAAACGAAATCTCAAAGGGAAAACTCAACTCATCACAAGATAGAGAGGGGAAAACACCATAAGATCCAATTATATTAACAAAGCCCGCGATACATCAAGATTGGGACATCTCAAGTACATGAGAGAGAGAGAGAGAGATTAAACACATAGCTACTGGTACAAACCCTCAGCCCCGACTGTGGACTACTCCCTCCTCATCATGGTGGCCATCGGGATGTTGAAGATGGCCATCGGTGATGATTTCCCCCTCCGGCAGGGTGCCGGAACAGGGTCCAGGTTGGTTTTCCTGGATACAGAGAGTTGCGGCGGCGGAACTTCCGATCTAGGGTTATTCTTGGGGGTTTTGGAATATTTGACAATTTATAGGGCGAAGAGGCGCTGCAGGAGGCCACCGAGGTGGGCACAACCCACCAGGGCGCACCTGGGCCCCCAGGCGTGCCCAGGTGGGTTGTGCCCCCCTCGGGGCACCCCTCTAGTATTTCTTTGGCCCATCCTGGGTGTTCTGGTCCATAAAAAATCTCCAAAAAGTTTTGCTGCACTTGGAATCCGTTTGGTACTGCTTTTCTGCGATGTAAAAAACAAGCAAAAAACAGCAACTGGCACTGGGCACTATATCAATAGGTGAGTCACAAAAAATGATATAAAGTTGCTATAAAATGATTGTAAAACATCCAAGAACGATAATATAACAGCATGGAACAATCAAAAATTATAGATACGTTGGAGACGTATCACCATGGACCAAAGGGGGAACTCTCCTCCCATCTAGGGCGGAGGCCAAGGAAGAAGAATAAGGGGGCCTCTCTCCCGCTCTCTCCCGGTGGCGCTGGAGCGCCGCCCGGGCAATCATCGTGACTGCGATCTACACCAACAACTTCACCGCCGTCAGCACCAACTCTCCCCCCTCTATGCAGCGGTGTAACACCTCTTCTCCGTGATGTAATCTCTACTTAAACATGGTGCTTAATGCTATATATTATTATCCAATGATGTATGGCCATCCTATGATATTTGAGTAGATTCGTTTTGTCCTATGGACTGATTGATGACCGTGATTGGTTTGAGTTGTATGTTTTATTTTGGTGTTTTCCTATGGTGCCCTCCATGTCGTGCAAGCATGTGGGATTACCGTTGTAGGCTGTTTTAATACTTTCATGATTCGCTTATGGTGGAAGGCGAGAGTGACAGAAGCTTATACCCAAGTAAGGGGGTTGTTGCGTATGGTATAAAGAGGACTTGATACTTAATGCTATGGTTGGGTATTACCTTAATGATCTTTGGTAGTTGCGGAGGCTTGTTAGAGTTCCAATCATAAGTGCATATGATCCAAGTACGGAAAGTATGTTAGCTCATGTCTCTCCCTCATAAAAAATTGCAATAATGATTACCGATCTAGTTATCGATTGCCTAGGGACAAAATACTTCTCTTGTTTTATAAAAATCTTTCTACTAAACAACTAACTATTATTATCTCACCAAGTACTCCTAGTTTTATTCTTGCAAAGTAGTTTTAGCATCACACCTACAAAATAGTTTTATACTTGTTCTAGGTAAAGTGAACGTTAAGGGTCCGTAGAGTTGTATCGGTGGTCGACATAACTTGAAGGGAATATAAATCCTACCTTTAGCTCCTCGTTGGGTTCGACACTCTTATTTATCGAAAAAGCTACAATTGATCCCCAATAGTTGTAGGTTATCAAGACTCTTTGCTGGCGCCGTTGCCAGGGAGCAATAGTGTGGGGTGAATATTCTTGTGTGTGCTTGTTTGCTTTATCACTAAGTAGTTTTTATTTTCTGTTCTAAGTTTTTCTCTATCTTTAGTTATGGATATGGAACATGAAATACCAAAAAAATTAGTTTTACTCGCTAGTCATAGAGATGGGAAACCTCCTAAAACCCCCGTTGCTCGTTATGTGGAAAATGTTAAACACTATGTTGATAATCCTGAGAAAACCCC
Source organism: Triticum aestivum (assembly GCF_018294505.1). Taxonomy (NCBI): domain Eukaryota; kingdom Viridiplantae; phylum Streptophyta; class Magnoliopsida; order Poales; family Poaceae; genus Triticum; species Triticum aestivum. The sequence continues at coordinate 311,684,776 of NC_057795.1, read as the reverse complement.
CTTCAACTTGATAATGGGAGACACGTTGGATCAACGTGAATATTCTAGGGATTATTGCCAACTCAAAAAGGGAAACTCTTATGGGATCAAATTAATTATTTGCAATGGTATGCTTGGGATTTATGCTTGAGATATGATTATACTTGCTGCTCTAGGATGTAGGCTCCACACCTTCCCTTTTTTTGTGAATTTAATGATAGTGAAACCTTGGCTTCTTATGCTAATGGTATATATGATTACTATGATGTGGAATGAATATAAGATTTTTTTTGCGTTTAAGGGTGCTTATGAAATTGAATCTTTGTTTGAAAAATATGAAGATTTTGATGATGTTGTTTATAGACCTGAAAATTTTGCTATGAGAATTATAAATACAATCCCAATATTGATGCATTTATTAAGAAAGTCTCCGCTGTCCAGGAAGAGATTAATATTTTGTAGGAATCTATGGATGAAGAAATTGCTGAAACTGTGACTCATTGGATGAAAAAGATGACGAGGGGAGAGAAGCACAAAAGGAGAAAGAGTGGATTAGCTACCCGTGCCCACCTTCTAGTGAGATTAACTCTTTATCCCATACATTGTTTAATTTCTCTTCGTGCGTACCGAAGGATGAATGCTATGATGATTGCTATGATCCCTTGGATTCATTTGAAATATTCCTTTTTGATGAAATTGATGCTTGCTATGCTTGTGGCCGAGATGCCAATATGAATTATGCTTGTGGAGATGAACTTTCTATGTTTCCTTATATTAAACATGAAATTATTGCTATTGCACCCAAACATGATAGTCCTATTATCTTTTTGAATCCCCCCGGCGTTGGTGGGGTAGTCCCAGACGTGGACATCCAGGTGCCCTACACACCGGAAATCGTGTCTTTCCTGGTCTTGTCGGTCGGCGCCTGATGAGTGTTATTTTTACACTCTTACCTGGGTTTAAACAGATATATTTAATTAAGACCGAGATATTCACTCTGATATTGCCACTAATGACTAATGAATGCATATGATTCCAAAAATCCTTTCTTTATTTTGTTTCCATGGGAAATGGGATATTTATGGACGAAATCTAGTCAGAATAAGAAATGAGTAAAGGAGGAGAAAGAAGAAATCAAGTGGAGGTGCACCAGAAGAAACGGAGTAGAAGACGATGTTCCATGCGAGCGCCCCCGCTCGAATGAGTGGTCGTATGGCATGGAAATCGATGCTTCTTGTCCACCTGAACAAAATTTATAAAGGGGTCGAGGCCAAAATGTCAATAGAGGAGCCACGGAACCGCAAAATAGAGAGCCGTCTTCATCCCCATCTTCATCAACCCTAGCCGGCACCAATTCCCACCTCCATAGCCACCATCTTTATCTCCACCATAGTTCTTCCTCCTCTAGTCATACACGTAATCATGTAACGCACACTACATCCATTGTAAGACATATTACCAATCAGTCTACCTTCATGATGTGTTCTTTGTGTGGTATGATTTTTATGTGTGAGTAGTCCGGTAAGGTATGGGTTCAGGCAAGAGCTTTGCAGCCCAATGTATTTGTTGGAGGGATCAATGGAAGTGCTTTGAATGAACGCCCGTATGTGTGAATAAAAATTATTCCATCGTTGTCTCTTGTCTCGTTCGTATTCTTCATCCCTACAGGTACCCAGGATCATGGAGAATGAGCCGCAGAGAGGCTAAGGGCAGGGAGACCATGAATTGTTACTCTGAACACCAATGACAAAAAGGATTAGTACGATAACATGGATCCTATCTCTGGGGATTCAAGATGTGTAGTCATGAAACGCCCAATGCTTTTGTATGATTATTGCAATCCTAATTATGAGGCAACCCCGCGAGACGCATAGAGCCTTCGGTTGGACAATTGACTCTTGATGCAGGATGCATGTTGGTCAAGACGTAATTTGGACACATCCCCCACTTCAGTTCATAACAAGCACATACCGATCGGTGACTTCTGGCGCACAAATTAAGATCATATCTGGTCCCTTCACAAATATATGGTTGTAAGCATTAAGAACTCATATCGGTACCTATTTTTATTGTAAGTGTTTGCAGTGCCAAGTTTGATTTATGATCCGGTTAAAATCTAAAATCATTCTGTTAGAAAAAGCTTGTCCGAGACCATGGCTTAAAGGGCATGTCCTCATGTGGGTTCGATACCTCGAGGTCACCTCTTGGCAAAAAGGCGAGAATCCTTTCTGATCTATTTTTGGATCACCAATGGAAGTAATCAGTGCCGAGGCGTGGTCACTCTTAGCGCCACCCTCACCATCATGGCCACCAATGCCGCAGGGACCCCCCGCCAATCTCTGGAAGCCGCCGTAGGGGCCGCCCACCCACCTCTGGCTACCACCGCAGTATGTTGACTTCACCATGGATGATGAAGTTGAGGGCAGTGGCGGCGACATGAACTGAGACGGCAGCGATGACAGTATCAAGGGTTTTCTTTTTAATGTAATATATAATCATTTTAAAGTTGTTTTTATGTCTTTTTTGATTAAATTTAATGACCCGATGGGAGGACAAATTTGGTTTGGATCGGTCTGTTGGGCGCACCAACGGGCGGATGACTGCAAATGGACACTCATATCCATTTTCCCAATGCAAACGGAGAGAATCCGGACAAATCGAACGTCTGTTTGTGGTCGTGCGTTGGATTTTGCCTAAGGACCAGTAGCCTGGAGTCATCGCCATCGTCGTTGAACCCCTGGATCATTCTGAAGCGCGTAATGTTAGATCTCGTTGTCATGCACGCAAGAGGAGAAACACTAACCTCACTGCCTCAAGGAGATGGCAGGAATCTATGTTGCAACTTCATCTACTCCATCCAGGTGGACGAATTCATGGAGGACTGAAGCTCGAAAAACAAACGTGAAATGAAGCATCATCAACTAACTGGTTGCTGCCCCTGCAAGGAGCAAGGACTTATAACATAACCTAAACTAGTAGCCAGAGCCAAGGCACCGAGATTCGTTTTCTTGCCAGCTGCCGAAATGGCAGGCAAACAGAAGGAGAATCTAGGGCGGGGCTGGCCGATTAAGCTGGGTGACCTATCTTGGTGTTTGTGGAATGTGTGCAACAAATTTACCATTAAACAATTATTTTCTTACAAGGCTGACATCTTGTTTAAATTGGTTGCTTTTGTACAAGAGTGGAGCCCTCTCGCTAAGGTTGCTGATGTTGAAGCTATTACCCTGATGGTTGCCAAGATGCCCAATCCCCTCCCCCACCTGTTTATGGATGAGTTGCCTTTTATGTGCTTTGAGACTCTAAATTTGGTTTTTTTGTTTTCTGTACTAGACTTCTGCAGTGATGGCTTTATTCATAAAGTAGGGCATCTGCCTTTTTCTATAAAAAAATCTACCCAAATGATAGATGTCGCACGTGTGGCACAAAGCAACATGGTCCAAACGCCTCCATTACCATCCATTTTGCCATATCAAACAGATGATATCAGCGGAATCTTTTTGATTTTTCGGACTTAAAAATGATTTATCTGATAAATAAAAAATTGGATGAAAAAATTGTTTTCATCATTAAAAATGTCTCGACGAGATTTTCAAAACTAGATCCCAATTGATATGTTTCGATGACTTTTTTGGGGGGGCTAAAAGTTGACATGATGTTACAATGAAGTTTCCCCAGTGTTTACACTAAAGTTGCCATGATATGTTCATCCATTTTCTTTTTCTAGATTTAAAGCTACCATTGTATTTCAACTACTTTTCACGCCAAATTTAATTAATAGTCCATGGCAATTTTTAGTAATTAACCACGTCAAATTTAGTTTATGGATCATGGCAATTTTTAATAATTCATCATGGCAATTTTAGTTTATAGATCATAGCAATTTTAGTATTTTGACTATGTTAATTCTAGTATATTGACCATGGAAATTATTTCTTTATGAACCATGGCAAATTTTAGTGCATCTATCATGGAAACTTAAGTAATTCACTAGAGCAATTTTAGTTTTTGGTTCATGGCAAATTTGAGTCATTGACCGTGCATTTTTAAAGTAACTGACAACGAATTTATTTTTAATTATGAACCATGTCAAAATTATTTCATGGATCATGGAAAATTTTAGTAATTCACCACGGCAAGTTTAATTTCTTAATTTCCTTTTTTAAAACATGTCAAAATTTACTTTAAACATAGAAGAAAAAGTAGTTAAACATATCATGGCAACTTCAGTGTAAACATCATCGCAATTTATGTGTAATAGACATGGCAACTTTGGACTGCCAAAAAATATCGTTGAAACATATCGATATGTGATCTAGTTTCGAAGTCCTCGTAGCAACGGATTTAATGGTGAAACGGATTTTAAATTGGAATTTTCATTTAAGAGATAAAACATTTTAAAGTTTGAAAAACCCAAAAAATTCAAGCCGCCATCATTTGTTTTCTGACCTGTTTGCATGCATGTGTGGAAAAACTAAAAAAGCTAACGTGTCATAATGGATGGCTAAAAGGGCGTGTGGTCCAGCCTCCTTCAGCCCACACGTGTAGCACTTATCAGGTTCCAAAATCTATGTGTGAGAGAAAGGAAAAGATCCGTGTAATCTTTTATACTCCCTTAATTGTCCACGCTATTATTCAGCTATGTCATTGGTATGTCATCCTTCGATGGCAACCTGTTGCAGGTGTCATGTCATGAAGAAAAAGATGAAGAGAAGTGTAGAAGTGTAGACACACTCGTCACTTTTTATCAACGTGTCTGTTGAGAGATACCATTGATATGTCGTCCTTTCATGACATTAGTGTATTGTTATTTTTTCGACAAGGAGAATATATTAATATCGCGGAGATACCAATTACACCAAGCTTCTGCAATAACACAATGTCCTAAAGACATTACGGATGCACACAACCAAAAGAATAAAAGAAGAAGAAGAAGAGGAAGAAGAAGAAAAAGATCCCGCTACAGTGATCAATTCCTTGTAGCTGTAGCACAAACCACCACCTAGACAACATCCGAAGTCAAAACTCTCCAGAAACGACGCCTACAAGAAGAAAACAGCGCACAAGCACAGTCGTCGTGTTGTGGAATTGCCACGGCAGATGTCCTTAGTGTGAGGATTTAGTCGCGAGTTCAACGCATCTATGTGGTAGCTTGAGAGGGGTTGGGCGGAATCGAGAGACACAACACAAGACAAGGATTTAGACAGCTTCGGGCCCCGGGAAACATGATTCGGTAATAACCCTACATGTTGTTTGTGGCTAGGTCTCATTATGACCATGAGGGAGTCGCCGGTAAGCCGGCTCTTTGTGTCTAGCCCTAGAGATTGTTTCTTCTAGCTTGTCCCTCTTGGGGTGCCCTGCCCCTTCTTATATAAGTTGAAGGGGCGGGTTACATGTGGAGTCCTATTAAGATTAGGACTAGTATATTACAAGTGGAATCCTAGTTTGCCCCCTTAAGGGGAAAATCCTTATGTCTTTTCTCGTAAACCGGCCCACCATAACATGAGCCGGCCTTCTGGGCCTTGGACCTAGTCTTCTATCTGGCTCGCCGTTAGGGCCATTCGTGAGTCGCCAGGCTCGTGAGTCGTCAGACCAGTGAGCCGCCAGACTCGTGAGTCGCCAGTCCTCCGGCGGGTTAACAATGGAAACGCCAAGCCCGGCCGGGTCATACTTCCGGCCGAATCATATCGCGGGGTATATCCCCGACACATCGCCCGATACTAGATCTTAGGTTTCACCCTGGAGAAGATTCGCACTCTCAAAATAATGCCTTCAACAAGGTCATTGTCAGGCACAATCAATGAAGGCTAGACCTTGGGTTTTCACCCTAAAAGCTAGGACTCTGTACCCCACATGTGTTTCCGCCCCCACTTGCCAATGCCGGTGCTACGAGTCACGAATCACCAAGTAAAGTCATCATTGCCACAAAGACTCAATCCGCCATTACAAGACCTCAAACCTCACCTAACATGTCGTTCTCCACCACTATCTTTACCATGAAAATCGACATACCGAGATGTTTCGTAATGTTAACAGACAACAAAGCTTCGTGTCACGCCCTCCTAAAGCCACCCGAGATGAAATAGGGGTGCACAAGACCGAATCCCATCTGATCCAGAAATCTGCAAGCGTCAAACACCCACTAGAGATCTCCGGCGGAGCCTTTCGGAACTCGTCAACGACCAGATCAATGAGGGCCAGCATCAAGCAGAACACCGATTTGGCGCTAGAAGAACCCCAGTGTCACGCCCAATATGTGATACTATCCTAAAGAGATTGAAGGTCCCACCAAGGATAGAACCGCATATTGATACGCTTTTGCAAGGTGGATATCATTACATCAACATTACATAATAGATGGGGATACATACAAGAGGCATACAATGCCACACGAGTACAACATCATCATACACAAGAGCAACATCCGACTACGGATGAAACACAAACAAAAACTCAAACGACATCCACCCTACTAACCCAGGCTGCCGACCTGGAACCTATCCCCTGATCGAAGAAGAAGCAGAAGAAGAACTCCAAAACAAGCAAACATCGCTCTCGCGTCATGATCATCGCAAAACCTGTACCTGCAACTGTTATTGTAGTAATCTGTGAGCCACGAGGACTCAGCAATCCCATTACCATGGGTATCAAGACTAGCAAAGCTTAATGGGTAAAGGAAGGGGTAAATGGTGAGGTTGCAGCAGCGACTAAGCAAGTATGGTGGCTAACATATGAAAATAAGAGCGAAAAGAGAAGCAACGGAACGGTCGTGAAGCTAGCAATGATCAAGAAGTGATCCTGAACTCCTACTTACGTCAAACATAACCCAAAACCGTGTTCACCTCCCGGACTCCGCCGAAAAGAGACCATCATGGCTACACACGCGGTTGATGCGTTTTAGTTAAGTCAAGTGTCAAGTTCTCTACAACCGGACATTAACAAATTCCCATCTGCCACATAACCACGGGCACGGCTCTCGAAAGTTTATACCCTGCAGGGGTGTCCCAACTTAGCCCATCACAAGCTCTCACGGTCAATGAAGGATATTTCTTCTCCCAATAAGACCCGATCTGTCTCGGAATCCCGGTTTACAAGACATTTCGACGATGGTAAAACAAGACCAGCAAAGCCGCCCGATGTGTCGACAAATCCCGATAGGAGCTGCACATATCTCGTTCTCAGGGCACACCGGATGAGCTAGACGTCGGGTTGGCATAGACCATGGTTGCCCAGGGGGCGCCGGACATCGCTCGGTTTGGACCAGCACTCGGAGGAGCACTGGCCCGGGGGGGGGGGGGGGGGGGGTAAATAAAGATGACCCTCGGGCTCCGGAAACCCAAGGGAAAAAGGCTTAGGTAGGCAAATGGTAAAACCAAGGTTGGGCCTTGCTGGAGGAGTTTTATTCAAAGCGAACTATCAAGGGGGTCCCATAAATCACGCAACCGCGTGAGGAACACAAAATCAAGGGACATAACACTGGTATGACGGAAACTAGGGCGGCAAGAGTGGAACAAAACACCAGGCATAAGGCCGAGCCTTCCACCCTTTACCAAGTATATAGATGTATTAATTAAATAATAGATATTGTGACATCCAAACATAATCCTGTCCATCCTGGAGCAATCTTCAACTTCACTTGCAACTAACAACGCTATAAGAGGGGCTGAGCAAAGCAGTAACATAGCCAAGCAACGGTTTGCTAGGAAGGGTGAAAAGGTTAGAGCCTGACATGGCAATTTGTGAGGCTTGATGAACAAGTGATAGGTAGTGCAGCATAGCGATAGAATGAAGCAACTAGCATAGCAATGATAGTAGTGAGATCCAAGGTGACGGTCATCTTGCCTGAAATCCCGCTAGGAAGAAGAACGAGTCCATGAAGAAGACAAACGAACGTAGTCGAACGAATCCTCACAACTCCGGAACGAAACCGAAGCTAACGAGAGAAGCAAACCGGAAAGAAGCAAACAAAATGGTAAACACACAAGCATAATCATGGCATGATGCACAATCAAGTATGATACATGTCCGGTTTAATGAGGCATGGCATGGCAAAGTGCAACAAACAATACTACAAGTTAATATGCAACGAGTTGCATATTGACAAAACACCACATTGACATATTTAGTTTAATCTCGTTTAAGCTACCAAACAATATTAAATGTTGCTAAACATGGAAAGAGGTGAATCATAATTAAACTGCCTATCTAGGCAAGTTTAAATGAGGCCGGAACAACAAGCAACAATTCCGGAAAATCTCCATGTCCATATTTCGAATTTGGTACTGTTCTGCCCTAAACCATATTTTAGATTTGTTAAACATGCAAAGTAATGCCACCATGTTAAACTAGGTGGGTGTGCATCCAACTTGCTTGCTCATGAAGACCTCGGGCATTTGAGGAAGCCCACCATCGGAATATACAAGCCAAGTTCTATAATGAAAATTCCCACTAGTATATGGAAGTGAAAGCATAGGATACTCTCTCTTTGAAGAACATGGTGCTACTTTGAAGCACAAGTGTGGTAAAAGGATAGTAACATTGCCCCTTCTCTCTTTTTCTCTCATTTTTTTTCTTTCATTTTCTCTTTTGTTTTTGTTTTTTTCTTTCTTTTTGGTGGGCTTCTTTGGCCTCTTTTTTTTATTTGGGCTTCTTTGGCCTCTTTTATTTTTCATAAAGTCCGGAGTCTCATCCCGACTTGTGGGGGAATCATAGTCTCCATCATCCTTTCCTCGCTGGGGCAATGCTCTAATAATGATGATCATCACACTTTTATTTACTTACAACTCAATATCTAGAACAAAGATATGATTCTATATGAATGCTTCCGGCAGTGTACCGGGATGTGCAATGATCTAGCATAGCAATGACATCAAAAAACGGACATGCCATGAAAACATCATGCTAGCTATCTTACAATAATGCAAAGCAATATGACAATGAAAAGCTCAAGTCATGTATATGATGATGATGGAAGTTGCATGGCAATATATCTCGGAATGGCTACGGAAATGCCATGATAGGTAGGTATGGTGGCTGTTTTGAGGAAGGTATATGGTGGGTGTATGGTATCGGCGAAAGTTGCGCGGCACAAGAGAGGCTAGCAATGGTGGAAGGGTGAGAGTGTGTATAATCCCTGGACTCAACATTGGTCATAAAGAAGTCATATCTTATTGCAAAAATCTACAAGCCATTGAAAACAAAGTACTACGCGCATGCTCCTAGGGGGATAGATTGGTAGAAAAGACCATCGCTCGTCCCCGACCGCCACTCATAAGGAAGACAATCAATAAATAAAATTGTGCTCCAACTTCAACACAAAGCGGTTCACCATATGTGCATGCTACGGGAATCACAAACCTCAACACAAGTATTTCTACTAATCCACAACCACCCACTAGCATGACTCTAAGATTACCACCTTTATATTGCAAAACTATTGCAAGGAATCAAACATATCATATGCAGCGGTCTACAAGTTTATGTAGGATTTTATGACTAACAATGTGAATGACCAATTCATGTCATCTCTCTAAATAGATATAAGTGAAGCAAGAGAGTTTAATTCTTTCTATAAAAGATATGCCCACGCTCTAACAAATATAAGTGAAGCAAAAGAGCATTCTACAAATGGCGGTTTTCTATGTGAAGAGAAACAGGCAATCCAGACTTCAAATGATATAAGTGAAGCACATGAAGCATTCTATAAAGCCATACTCCAAATATTTAAGTGAAGTGCAATGAGCATTCTATAAATAAACCAAGGACTATCTCATACCAGCATGGTGCATAAAATAAAAGTGAAAATTAAATACAAAAGACGCTCCAAGACTTGCACATAATGCATGAACGAAACGAATTCGAAAACATACCGATACTTGTTGAAGAAAGAGGGGATGCCTTCCGGGGCATCCCCAAGCTTAGACGCTTGAGTATCCTTGAATATTTACTTGGGGTGCCTCGGGCATCCCCAAGCTTGTGCTCTTGCCTCTCTTCCTTTTCCTCATATCGAGACATCCTCGATTAGACACTACACTCACACAAAACTTCAATAGAAAACTCGGTAAGATCCGTTAGTATAATAAAGCAAATCACCACTCTAAGTACTGTAACAAACCAATTCATATTTTGTTTTTGCATTGTGTCTACTGTAATATAGCTTTTCCATGGCTTAATCCACTGATATAAATTGATAGATCCATCAAAACAAGCAAACTATGCATCAAAAACAGAATCTATCAAAAACAGAACAGTCTGTAGCAATCTGAACATCCACCATACTTATGGTACCCCAACAATTCTACAAAAAATTAGGAAAAATAAACATTGTATAGAAAGACATTTCAAAAGGAATCAGAACCAATTGACGTTCCAGTTAAAAATGTAAAATCGCGCACTACAGCCAAAGTTTTTGTCCTGCACCGTACAAACCAACAAGCATTGTAAACATCCTAAAGGCAAACCTTAGCACATTATTTTTATAATACAAAGGAATTATACAAGGGGATAATTATTTTTGATGAAAAGTTTCTGTAATCAAGATTAACAAAGTTTCCGTGAGCATGAACAAAGTTCAACGCTGGCTCCCACTTCAACAATGCTTGTCTTTCTCACTTTCACTTTCCTTTTTGAAAAGTTTTTAGGTTCACCTCTTTATTTTTATTTTTTTGTTTTTAAACTATATGAAATCACTCAACAGAAATAAATGACTCTCTAAAACTTCCGGGTTGTCTCCCTGGCAGCGCTTTTTTTAAAGCCATTAAGCTAGGCATTTAGTGCTCAAGTAATGAATCCACCCGGATCCCAAGGTATATCAAAGCCAATTTTAATTAACAATGATTTGTAATTTAGTAGTGAGCAAAAAGTAACATATATCATGCAAAAACAAAGTCTAACTCTCCTCCTATGCATCGGCATGTCATAAAAGAACAATTCATGCACACATAGTAAAGGCCAATGCATAGTATAAACAGTTTCTTGCAATTCTATCGTGTTGGAAACATAGAGAGGTGGAGACATAGTTCCTCTCTCATAATAATTGCAAGTAGGAGCAGCAAGCACATGCATACTATATTCATCAAAATCATCATGTGCAATGGTAAAAGGCAACCCATCAATATAATCCTTACTAAGCGCAAACTTCTCCGATATAGTGTAGTTGGGAGAATTCAAAAAGATAATAGGACTATCATGCGTGGGTGCAATAGCAACAATTTCATGTTTAACATAAGGAACTATAGCAAGTTCATCTCCATAAGCATAATTCATATTGGCATCTTGGCCACAAGCATAGCAAGCATCATCAAAAAGGGATATTTCAAACAAATTCAAGGGATCATAGCAATCATCATAGCAATCATCCTTCGGTAAGCACGAAGGGGAATTAAATAATGTATGAGTTGGAGGGTTACTCTCATTAGAAGGTGGGCATGGGTAGCTAATCCACTCTTCCTCCTTTTGTTCTTCGCTCTCCTCATCATCTTTTTCATCCAATGAGCTCACTGTTTCATCAATTTCTTCTTCCATAGCTTTCTGCAAAATATTAGTCTCTTCTTGGACAGCGGAGACTTTCTCAATAAATGCATTAATATTGTAATTGTATTCATAATTTTCATAGCAATATCTAAGTATAGCAAGATTTTCTGGTCTATAAACTGAATCATCAAAATCATCAAACGCTTTAAACATAGATTCAACCTCATAAGCACCCATAAAAGCAACAAATTCTTCTATTTGTTCCACATCATAGTAATCAAAGATACCATTAGCATAAGAAGCTAAGGTTTCATTATCATTGAATTTGCATGAAACTGGAAGGTGTGGAGACTTCATCCTAGAGCAGCAAGTATAATCATGCATCAAGCATAGTTGCCTAGTATACCACTTCAATAGTTGAATTTGATCCCATAATAGTTTCCCTTTTCGTGTCAAGCAATAATCCCTAAAGTATTCACGGTGATCCAACATTACTCCCATAACATAATTGAGTTGGGTTTTCTCAGGATTATCAAAGTAGTACATAATATCTTGAACATAACGAGCATCGAGGGTTTTAGGAGGTTCCCCATCTCCATGAGTAGCATCTACACATATTTTTTTGGTATTTCATGTTCCATATCCATAACTAAAGATAGAGAACAACTTAGAACAGCAAATAAAAATTACTTAGTGATAAAGCAAACAAGCACACACGACAATATTCACCCCACGCTACGACTCTTCGGCAACGGCGCCAGAAAAAGGTCTTGATGACCCGCAAGTATACGGGATAGTTGTAGCCTCTTTCGATAAGTAAGAGTGTCGAATGCAACGAGGAGCTAAAGGTAGAACAAATACTCTCTCAAGTCCTATCAGCCACTGATACGACTCTACGCACGCTTGACGTTTGCTTTACCTAGAACAAGTATGAAACTAGTACTTTGTAGGTGTTGTTGGATAGGTTTGCAAGATAATAAAGAACATGTAAATATAAACTAGGGGATGTTTAGATAAAGATGCAATAAAGTAAATATAGCGAGTGTGGAAAAGTGGTGGTAGGAGTTGTGAAATTGTCCCTAAGCAACTGACTATGTTACTAGACCGGTAATCACTATTATAATTCTATTTGAGGGAGAGGCATAAGCTAACATATCATCCCTTACTTGGAGTTCCATGCACTTATGATTGGAACTCTAGCAAGCATCCGCAACTACTAAAGATTCATTAAGGTAAAACCCAACCATAGCATTAAAGCATCAAGTCCCCTTTTATCCCATATGCAAACAACCTACTTACTCGGGTTTGTGTTTCAGTCACTCACGCAGCCCACCATAAGCAAATCATAAACATATTGCAAACCCTACAGCGGGAATCCCTCACGCTTGCAAACCCTACAACGAAAATCTACTCAGACATCATAGGATGGCAACACATCATTGGAAAATAATATGAAGCATAAAGCACCTTGTTCAAGTAGAGGGTATAGTGGGTTGCGGGAGAGTGGACCGCCGTAGATAGAGGGGGGAAGGTGATGGAGACGTTGGTGAAGATGGCGGAGGTGTTGGTGAAGATCGTGGTAATGATGATGGCCCCCGGCTGCGTTCCGGCGCCACCGGAAGCAAGGGGGAGAGAGCCCCCTTCTTCTTCTTCTTCCTTGATCTTCTCCCTAGATGGGAGAAGGGTTTCCCCTCTGGTCCTTGGCTCCCATGGCTTGGGAGGGGCGAGAGCCCCTTCGAGATTGGATCTATCTCTCTGTTCCTGCGTTCTCAGATTCTACCCCTTCACCATTTCTTAAATATCCGAAGATCCGTAACTCCGATTGGGGTGAATCTTTCGCCCAGATATTTCTCATAAAATTAGCCTTCTTGCGCCAAAAGAAGAACGTCAACCGCCTTACGGGTGGCCCACGAGAGTCCAGGGCGCCCCCTGTCTCGTGGACTCCCCGGACACCGTTTCACGTTGATTTTACTTCCCAAAAATCATAAATATTCCAAAAACAATCTCCATCCGTTTTTATCCCGTTTGGACTCCGTTTAATATTGGGTTTCTGCAAAACAAAAACATGCAATAGACAGGAACTGGCACTGGGCATTTGATCAATATGTTAGTCCCAAAAAATAGTATAAAAAGTTGCCAAAAGTATATAAAAGTTGTAGAATATAGGCATGGAACAATCAAAAATTATAGATACGATGGAGATGTATCAATATCTCGTTCTCCGGGCACACCGGATGAGCCAGACGTCGGGTTGGCATAGACCCTGGTTGCCCAGGGGGCGCCGGACATCGCTCGGTTTGGACCAGCACTTGAAGGAGCACTGGCCCGGGGGGTAAATAAAGATTACCCTCGGGCTCCGGAAACCCAAGGGAAAAAGGCTTGGGTAGGCAAATGGTAAAACCAAGGTTGGGCCTTGCTGGAGGAGTTTAATTCAAAGCGAACTGGCAAGGGGGTCCCATAAATCACCCAACCGCGTGAGGAACGCAAAATCAAGAAACATAACACCGGTATGACGGAAACTAGGGCGGCAAGAGTGGAACAAAACACCAGGAATAAGGCCGAGCCTTCCACCCTTTACCAAGTATATAGATGTATTAATTAAATAAGAGATATTGTGATATCCAAACATAATCCTGTCCATCATGGAGCAATCTTCAACTTCACTTGCAGCTAACAACGCTATAAGAGGGGCTGAGCAAAGCGGTAACATAGCCAAGCAACGGTTTGCTAGGAAGGGTGAAAAGGTCAGAGGCTAACATGGCAATTTGGGAGGCTTGATGAACAAGTGATAGGTAGCACATCATAGCGATAAAACGAAGCAACTAGCATAGCAATGATAGTAGTGAGATCCAAGGTGACGGTCATCTTGCCTGAAATCCCGCTAGGAAGAAGAACGAGTCCATGAAGAAGACAAACGAACGTAGTCGAACGAATCCTCACAACTCCGGAACGAAACCGAAGCTAACGAGAGAAGCAAACCGGAAAGAAGCAAACAACATGGTAAACACACAAGCATAATCATGGCATGATGCACAATCAAGTATGATGCATGTCCGGTTTAATGAAGCATGGCATGGCAAAGTGCAACAAACAATACTACAAGTTAATATGCAACGAGTTGCATATTGACAAAACACCACATTGACATATTTAGTTTAATCTCGTTTAAGCTACCAAACAATATTAAATGTTGTTAAACATGGCAAGAGGTGAAGCATAATTAAACTACCTATCTAGGCAAGTTTAAATGAGGCCGGAACAACAAGCAAAAATTCTGGAAAATCCCCATGTCCATATTTCGAATTTGGTACTGTTCTGCCCTAAACCATATTTTAGAATTGTTAAACATGCAAAGTAATACCACCATGTTAAACTAGGCATTTTTCCACCCCATTTACATATAAAGTTTATTAAAGTTGGAGCTACGGTTATTTAGTTATGAAATAAATCATTTTAGCATGACATTTGAGCAAATTTAAACAAACAACATTTTAACCATTTTAAACATGGATGGAAGCAGGATATTAAGAGACTAGATGAAATTCTAAGTATTTTACATATATAAATTATTTACACATGATGCACGGTTGATGAGTTATTAAATGCATGAACATGAGGGGCTTTTCTATAAAAACAACAGTTCCTGGATAATTAGCAAAATTCGCAGGTCAGGAAAAAATACTATCGGGCCGAATCTGGAGGGGCTGGGGTTCTCACCATGGGCCAGTTCCCGGAATTGCGGTGAGGTGAGGCCGGAAGGGGGGCGATGGGCCTGGCGCGACCCACGCGCTGGCGCTGGTCAACGCTCGCAGTTGGAGGAAGCGGGTGAGGAGGCAGGGGCTTCTGTTCGTCCTCGTCTCCGTGAAGCAGTACGACGGTGGTGGACTTGTCGCGGGCTCCTGGCGACAGGGTCGGCGGGAAGCGGCTGGAACGGCCAGATCGGGTGCGCCTCAGCAGGGAACCGACGGATCTGGACGACGGCGCGCACGGGACGGCAGCGGCGGAGCTTGGCGTCCAAGGCATGGTTCCTGCTCCTGGGTAGAGAAGAGAGAGAGGGGCACTAAGCGAGAGAGAGAGACACGTGGGAAGGAAGGGAGAGACGGGGAGAAGAAGGCGACGGTCCTGGGGTCGCCGATGTGTGGCTCTGACGAGGGGAAGGAGGCCCCGCGAGGCAGCAAGGAGATGAGGAGGTCAGTGCCTCACGGGCTGCGCGGGGACGAGCCGTCAGGGTCCTCTCCTGCTCGGGATCGAGCGAGGAGGAGGGTTTCGGCGCTGGATCAAAGCGAGGTGGAGACTGCCGGGACGAGCGGGACGACGTCGAGGGTGGAGCATCTTGGGGGTGGCACACTGGATCGAGGAATGCAAGGGGTGCGCTGGTTGGTGGCTTTGATTGCCGGCGGGAGAAGTGGCTTGGGGTCGAGGACGAGCTCCTGGCTCATGAAGGCGGCGTGGTGATCTGGGAGGAGCTCGAGGTGGGAGGTGCTCGGTGGTCGGGGTTCACATGGTTGGCTGGGTTTGCAAATCGAGGAGGTGGGTGGATCGAGGGGATCCTGAGGAGAAGGTGGGTGTGTGGCGGCGACGGAATGAGAAGGATGGGACAGGATCCCTAGATCCTAGGGTTGGACCTATATATATAGCAAGTGGTTTAGGTTAGGGGTACCTAGTCCCTCCGATCAAAATCAAACGGCCGAGAATAGATAGGTTAGGTAGCCCAAATAAAACAGCAAAGATATTTTACGGATGTTAGGGGATGATTCGAATCCAACGGAGATGACTGAGCGGGTCAGGTTCGGGGCAGGTTTCGGACGCACGCGAGGGGTCTAAGAGAGGTCGACGAAGACAAGGGCCTGAAAATTGGACAATTGGTCAACAAAGGCAAAGAGAGAATCGGCAACTACGAACGGTAACAAGTTTTTTTGAAAACATGCAGATGCAATGCACATGATGCTATGAGATGAGATGCATGACATGAACACAATGCAAAACAAAAGACAAAACCCAACCAGGGAGGAAATAACATATCACATAGCCAGAAATGGCAAGAGTTGGAGTTACAATTATGGAAAGTTACATCCGGGCTGTTACAACACTCCACCACTACAAGAGGATCTCGTCCCGAGATCTAGGATGGCACCGGAGAGAAGTAGAAAAGGAAGAGGAGAGGTAAACTAAGTTGCTTCTTCGACAAACTAGTGAAACCATGAACCTTGAGAGGTTGAGCAAAATGAAAGAAAGAAAACAACGAAGATGAACAAAGTTGAAAACACTCCGTTAGAACAGAGGAACAAGGGATACGAGGAGAACCAAGAGGTTTAGAGGACAAGGTAGATTTTGTAGCCACTCCGGTTAAAATTAGCTAGACAAGGAATAACAATAAAGAATACGGGCAGCACTCCGGTTGAAAAGAGACGCATGACTTGATAAGATGGAAGAACTTGAATGAGAACACAACACTCCGGTTAAATGGATGAGCAAGAAAATAACGTGATCTTGACAAAACAAGATGATGAGTGAAAAGAGCAACATCACATTGCCTCGGGAAGAAAGAATAGAAGATAGATCATTGGAATAACAGAATGGAGAAGAAAATGCCAACTTCTGCCACAACTGAGCTTGGCAAGCACCCTTCCAAGAAGGTTACAACGGGGTTGTTGGAAAACCCACAACGAAATGAATAAGCTTGTAGTGGGCTTATGGAAAACACCTCAAGACTATGAGGTGACAACCGGCCACTAATGGAAACCATTGATTTGATTGAGAGCACCAAAGAGATGAAAAAATTCTTCGCCGAGATGAGAAGGAGAAAATTGGATCATTGATAAGCACCACAAATAGCTACATTCCTTGGGGAAGGCTGTAGGTGAGATATAACCCAATATTACTCCAACAAAAGATTGATTGGTTGAAAAGATCTCTTGAACGAACAGAAAATGATGGATTTAAATATGTCAGTCTTGAAAACTTGTGAATCATGAAACACGAAGGAAAATTATCAAGAATGGCATAACACTACCTCAAAAGATAAGATAGGAAGAATTGCACTTCGGATGCAAGATGAAGAATGCTTTAACTCCTCCAAAACAAAACATGTGTTGGGCACCATGTTTATTTTAGAGTATAGCTTGGCGGGTCATAACTTCGAGAGAAATCTTGAAGAACAATTGAAGAATGAAGATAAATCCTTGATGAACCACCATGTAGAGCCTCAATGAAGAACTCCGGTAATAAAAGGATGATAAAAAGAAAGAGAAGTTGAAAACACAAGGTGAAGCCTTGCGATGATTTAGATGGAGCTTCGTGACTAGATAACCGAGAAAAGTTGGAACTCCGGAAAAGAAAAGATGAAGCACCTCGAACCGAGAAATATGACACGATGAACAACTCTTGAAAGAAGAAACTAGATCACTTGGATGAAACAATAATAAGGATTACGTTATGTGTATCCTTCGCCAATTTAAATTGATGACAAGTAACGGATTTGGCATACTACTTGTAGAAAGGATTAAGAGAGATATAGCGCAAACTTGGAAAACGATAGCTACACGCTGAGAATGAAGAATTATGACATGATGGCCTTGATGAAAGTAGCAAAGGCACAATTCACCGGGAAGAATTGGAAAACGAATTAAGATACTTGAGGGGATTTAGATACATGAGAACGAAGAGGCCATGAGCTGATTAGAGGTTATTTGAACGATGCATCAGTAAGATTTGGAGAACGATAGCTACACGCTGAGAATGAAGAATTATGACATGATGGCCTTCGGAGGAAACAAATGGAAACAACTCATGAAATGCTCCGTATGGGTGAAAAGAATTCCCACAACCGAAAACAATTATGAGAGGATGGCATCAGACTTGAACTACACATCTTTGGAAGAACGGGTAAGGATTTAAGAGGAACTCTTCTTCGGTCTTCAAAATCCGAGAATGACGAGGAGAAACACCACCCAATTGTTGAGACACTCCGGAACAAAGAAGAATAGAAATGGTGAACCAACGATGAAAATATTCTGAAAGCAATCTTGGAGAAGGAATATGACTGATGAAAATTCATTCTTACATCAAACTTCGAAAGACTTTGGGAATCGCTCCAGATAAATTAGAAGAGTCAGGTAAGATCCTGGGAAAAGACATGTGGGTTTGGGCCCACTGAAGAGAAAACACCGTAGAAAAGGATTGCGGAATAGATGCTGCACCAGAACAATTGAAATATTTGAATGAGGTGACAACCTCGAATTAATTGAATACAGAGGAACAAGAATATGAACAACACCGAATACTTGAATTGAGTCCACCGTAGAAGAAAAGAGATGAAGAATATTGAACAAAATGAGAATTCACCGGTTGAAACAATTGAGAAAAGACTGAAGAGCCTTCGCGCGAATGAAATTGATGGTCGAGAGAGACTCAGACTCCGGGAAGAAGAGGGTGGGAGGGATGAAACGGATACTGTTGAGAAAACTTAGAATTGGTCTCACAAATTTTGAAATGATCGGATCCACTTGAAGAGAAGCACACCGATTGGAACGAATTGACATGACAATCTCGATGATCAAAAGGATTAGTACTCCCATAGAAATATGAGAACACCGCTTGAAAGGTATGGAATCAACACTTGACATTGAAGCAACTCAAATACCACAACTCAAAACAAAACAAAGGATTGGCTTGCAGAAATAAGCCGGAACAAATATATATGATAGAGATTTACACAATCCCATATCAGGCATCTGTCGGAAAGATATTCTAGGAGCTACTTGAATTCCCACTTATAAACTCCCGAAACTTTCTGGTTATGCAATCTGGTGTTGGGGATACAGGGGAAGCAATATATCTCACCCAAACTAACAATCCCTACATCCAGTTGTATCCATTCGTCAACACATAACCAAGAAAACTCCGGAAATCGTGTACATCAACCTTCAAAAAGCATCCGTTATACGAGCTATGGCAATACTCTCGAACTCCCCAATACTGGGTGGCGTCGAGGTTATCTCACCAACAATGGCATAAAAGAGATTTTCGATGTTGGCAAAACTCAGGTATTCCAGAACTGCAACGATAAAATTGTGACGACAACACCTCGGAGCTCAACTCCCCGGGACACTGCCACAACCCCTAAATGTCAGGAGGCACCAAGAACAATGTTCTTGTCACAAGAATATCGGAACGATCCCAAGATACCCGCGTGATCCTAAAAAAAATTGTGAAAAATTGAGGAGAGGAAAGACAAAACATCTACGTCAAGAGTCCTCACCAGAGCGATGAAGGGGGCTGAGGAGTAAAAAGAATCCTACTCTCCGATATATATAATCCTAAGACTCAAAATAGTTTTCTTCTAGACTCAACAACGGCCAACAATCAAGGGGGCTCCTATGGTCGGTCAAGGCTCTGATACCAACTTGTCACGCCCAATATGCGATACTATCCTAAAGAGACTCGAAGGTCCCACCAAGGATAGAACCGCATATTGATACGCTTTTGCAAGGTGGATATCATTACATCAACATTACATAATAGATGGGGACACATACAAGAGGCATACAATGCCACACAAGTACAACATCATCATACACAAGAGCAACATCCGATTATGGATGAAACACAAACAGAAACTCAACCGACATCCACCCTGCTAGCCCAGGCTGCCGACCTGGAACCTATCCCCTGATCGAAGAAGAAGCAGAAGAAGAACTCCAAAACAAGCAAACATCGCTCTTGCGTCAAGATCATCGCAAAACCTGTACCTGCAACTATTGTTGTTGTAATCTGTGAGCCACGAGGACTCAGTAATCCCATTACCATGGGTATCAAGACTAGCAAAGCTTAATGGGTAAAGGAAGGTGTAAATGGTGAGGTTGCAGCAGCGACTAAGCAAGTATGGTGGCTAACATACGCAAATAAGAGCGAGAAGAGAAGCAACGGAACGGTCATGAAGCTAGCAATGATCAAGAAGTGATCCTGAACTCCTATTTACGTCAAACATAACCCAAAACCGTGTTCACCTCCCGGACTCCGCTGAAAAGAGACCATTATGGCTACACACGCGGTTGATGTGTTTTAGTTAAGTCAAGTGTCAAGTTCTCTACAACCGGACATTAACAAATTCCCATCTGCCACATAACCGCGGGCACGGCTCTCAAAAGTTTATACCCTGCAGGGGTGTCCCAACTTATCTCATCACAAGCTCTCACGGTCAATGAAGGATATTTCTTCTCCCAGGAAGACCCGATTAGTCTCGGAATCCCGGTTTACAAGACATTTCGACAATGGTAAAACAAGACCAGCAAAGCCGCCCGATGTGCCGACAAATCCCGATAGGAGCTGCACATATCTCGTTCTCAGGGCACACCGGATGAGCCAGACGTCGGGTTGGCATAGACCGTGGTTGCCCAGGGGGCGCCGGACATCGCTCGATTTGGACCAGCACTCGGAGGAGCACGGGCCCGGGGGGTAAATAAAGATGACCCTCGGGCTCCGGAAACCCAAGGGAAAAGGGCTTAGGTAGGCAAATGGTAAAACCAAGGTTGGGCCTTGCTGGAGGAGTTTTATTCAAAGCGAACTTGTCACGCCCAATATGCGACCCTATCCAAAAGGAACTCTAAGGTCCCACCAAGGATATACCCACATATTGAAACGCTTTTTCAAGGTGGATATCATTACATCAACATTACATAATACATGAGGATACATACAAAAGGCATACAATGCCACACGAATACAACATCACATCATACATAAGATCAACATCCGACTACGAATGAAACACAAACAGAAGCTCAAACAATATCCACCCTGCTAGCCCAGGCTGCCGACCTGGAACCTATCCCCTGATCGAAGAAGAAGCAGAAGAAGAACTCCAAAACAAGCAAACATCGCTCTCGCGTCATGATCATCGCAAAACCTATACCTGCAACTGTTGTTGTAGTAATCTGTGAGCCACGAGGACTCAGCAATCCCATTACCATGGGTATCAAGACTAGCAAAGCTTAATGGGTAAGGAAGGGGTAAAGTGGTGAGGTTGCAGCAGCGACTAAGCATGATATGGTGGCTAACATACGCAAATGAGAGCGAGAAGAGGAGCAAAAGGAACAGTCGTGAAGCTAGCAATGATCAAGAGGTGATCCTGAACTCCTACTTACGTCAAACATAACCCAAAACCGTGTTCACTTCCCGGACTCCGCCGAAAAGAGACCATCACGGCTACACACGCGGTTGATGCATTTTAATTCGGATCTGGTGTCAAGTTATCTACAACCGGACATTAAACAAATTCCCATCTGCCACATAACCGCAGGCACGGCTTTCGAAAGATAATACCCTGCAGGGGTGTCCCAACTTAGCCCATAATAAGCTCTCGCGATCAACAAAGGATATACCTTCTCCCAGGAAGACCCGATCAGTCTCGGAATCCCGGTTTACAAGACATTTCGACAATGGTAAAACAAGACCAGCAAAGCCGCTCGATGTGTCGACAATCCCGATAGGAGCTGCACATATCCCGTTCTTAGGGCAACACCGGATGAGCAATTCGTACAACTAAAACCAGACCTCAAGTTTCCCTGAGGGGGCGCTGCAAAGGACTCTAGTTCGGACCAGCACTTAGAGAAGCACTGGCCCGGGGGGGCTAAAATAAAGATGACCCTCGGGCTCCGGAAACCCAAGGGAAAAAGGGCTAGGTGAGGCAAATGGTAAAACCAAGGTTGGGCCTTGCTGGAGGAGTTTTATTCAAAGCGAACTATCAAGGGGGTCCCATAAATCACCCAACCGCGTAAGGAACGCAAAATCCGGGAACATAACACCGGTATGACAGAAAGTAGGGCCGCAAGACTGGAACAGAACACCAGGCATAAGGCCGAGCCTTCCACCCTTTACCAAGTATATAGATGCATTAATTAAATAAGAGAAATTGTGATATCCCAACATAATCCTGTCCGTCATGAAGCAATCTTCAA
The DNA here is from genome assembly GCF_018294505.1 of Triticum aestivum. Taxonomy (NCBI): domain Eukaryota; kingdom Viridiplantae; phylum Streptophyta; class Magnoliopsida; order Poales; family Poaceae; genus Triticum; species Triticum aestivum. The sequence goes on along the minus strand of NC_057795.1, from coordinate 311,662,370 downwards.
CTTCACCTGCAACTAACAACGCTATAAGAGGGGCTGAGCAAAGCAGTAACATAGCCAAGCAACGGTTTGCTAGGAAGGGTGAAAAGGTTAGAGGCTGACATGGCAATTTGGGAGGCTAGAATAGCAAATGATAGGTAGCGCAGCATAGCGATAGAACGAAGCAACTAGCATTGCAATGATAGTAATGAGATCCAAGGTGACGGTCATCTTGCCTGAAATCCCGCTAGGAAGAAGAACGAGTCCATGAAGAAGACGAACGGGAGTAGTCGAACGAATCCTCACAATCGCAACATAACCGGAACTAAGAAGCAACACCGGAAAGAAACAAACAGCATGGTAAATGCACAAGCATAAACATGGCATGATGCATAATCAAATATGATGCATGTCCGGTTTAATGAGGCATGGCATGGCAAAGTGCACAAACAATACTACAAATTAAGTGGAGCTCAATATGCAACAAGTTGCATATCGACGAAACACCACATCAATTATTTAGTTCTCTCTCGGTTATGTACCCAACAATATTAAATGTTATTCAATAAGGCAAGGGGTGAAGCATAAGAAAAACTACCTATCTAGACAAGTTTAAATGAGGCCGGAATAACAAACAACAATTCCGGAAAATCCCCATGCGCATATTTTGAATTTGGTACTGTTCTGCCCTAAACCATATTTTAAGGTTGTTAAACAGGAAAATAAAGTGGACCATGTTAAACTACGCATTTTTCCACCCCATTTACATATAAAGTTTATTAAATTTGGAGCTACGGTTATTTAGTTATAAAATAAATCATTTTAACATGGCATTTATGCAAAATTAAACAAACAGCAAGTTTAAACATATTTAACATGGATTAAAGTGGCAAATTATTAATCTACACAAAATTCTAAGCATTTTACATATATAAATCATTTTAATCCGATGCACGGTTGTTGAGTTATTAAATGCATGAACATGAAGGTGCAATCTGTAAAACAGTAAATCACTAGATAAATGACAAAATCGCAGCAGCAGGAAAAAATATTATATGGGCCGAATCTGGGTGCACTGCTGGGCTAACAGAGAGGAGGGCCATGGGCGCTCACTCATGGGCCAAGCCAAAGATGGCGAGGAGGGAGAGGCTTCGGCTGGCGGCTTCGGCTGGGCCTTGGAGGCTGCTGGCCCCGGCGTTGTCGCGGTCAACGCGTGCCAGCAAATCGAGCGTGAGCAGTGCTGCTCTCGTTTTCTGAAGAAACAGAAGCATCAGTTCAAGGCAGGGGCCAGGCGCGGCGGCGCAATGCAGAGGAGGAAGCGGGCAGGCAGGGCGCGATGGCGAGGTAGAAGACCGGCGGCGAGGGCTGCTGCGGAAGGGGATCAAGGCGGCGTGGTCCACCCCTGCTCGATGCAGAGGCAGCGGCAGGGGATGGCGAGGCAGGGGATGAACAGGGGCGCGGCAACGAGACTTGCAGCGGCGCCATGGTTCCCTGTGCGAGAAAACAAGAGAGGAGGGATGACCAGGGAGGAGCAGCATGACGAGGAAAGGAAAGAGAAGGTGGAAAGGGACGACGCCGTGACCTGGGCATCTCGCCGGCTCGGCACGAACGAGACGACAGAGACTGGCCAGCTCGGGAGGTAGGGGAGAAGATGACGAGGTCGGGCAGGCGGTTGACAATACGATAACTCCCGGCTGCTATTGCGAACGAGAAGCAGAGGTGGTCGCAGGGGTTGGTGCTAGTTGGTGTTGTTCCGGCGGGCAGCGGTTTGCGGAGGCAGGGCACGGACGCGGGAGAAGGAGCTCGGGCTCCTGACCTGGTGGATGAGGGTGAAGCCCTGGTGGTTGAGGTCACCGGCGGCGACGGGGCTGACGAGGTTGAGGGCTGTGGCTGCTGGGGATTTTTGGTGGCGCGGAAATCACGGGAGGTGGTCAGAGGCTCTGGTTGGAGGAAGGTGGATCGGGATGGATGGTGGTTGGCTCGGTGAGGAAGCCGAGGAGGAGACCAGGTGGGCTGGCGGTGGCGGGCGGAATGGACGGATGGGACATCCTAGGATCTAGGGTTAGACTGTTTCAATAGCTAGGGGATTAGGGTAGTGGTTAACTCGGTCCGTCCGATCGCAATCGGGTGGTCGCGAATAAATAGGTTAGGTAGCCCAAATAAGAAAACGGGGATGTTTTAGGGATGTTGGGGGATGATTCGGACTCATCGGTCATGACCGTGCGGGTCGGGTTCGGAAGAGGTTTCGGACGCGCGCGAGGGGTCTGTGCGCTGTGCAGAGAAACAAGGCGATCGCGTGCAAGGGGGTGGTTGGTCTCAGAACGGTCAAAGGAGGTAAGGGGAACGCGGCAACTACAAACGGGTGCAAGTTTTAAAAACAATGACGGCAACGAGTGTCGATGCAATGCGAATGATGTCATGATGAAATGGAACAAACAAATAAAAACACACGACGATAACGAAAAACATGGAAGGCGTCTGGAGCGTCGGTCTTGGGGCGTTACAACACTCCACCACTACAAGAGGATCTCGTCCCGAGATCTAGGATGGCGCCGGAGAGAAGTGGAAGAGAAAGAGGTAAGACAAAGTTGCTTCTTTGACAAAAGAGTGAAACCAACGAATCTTGAGAGGTTGAACAAACTGAAAAAGAGAATACAAGGGAGATGAACGAGATTGAAAACACTCCGTTAAACACGAGGAACAAGCAACATTATGAGAACCTGAAGGTTGCAAAGACATGAATCAAGAGTTTACTGGACCAGATAGAATTCAAAACCACTCCGGTTAAAACAAGCTGAGAGAGGAGGAATTCGAACAGCACTCCAGTTGAACATGGAAGGAATAGAACATGAACTTGACAAGATGAGAGTATACTTGATGAAAACAACAACACACTGCCTCCGGAACTATTGAAAGAATGGCACAAAGGGTAAGAAGGATTTCAGACAGCACTCCGGCTGAAAAGAGATGCAAGACTTGATAAGATGAAAAGAACTTGAAGAGATGACACAACACTCCGGTTAAATGGATAAGCAACAAAAGAACATGATCCTCACAATTCGAGATGATGAGTGAAAAGAGCAACATCACAATGTCTCCGGAAGAAAGAATAGAAGATAGATCATTCGAATAACAGAATGGAGTAGAAAATGCCAACTTCTGCCACAAATGAGCTTGGAAAGCATCCTTGCAAAGAAGAATTGAACGGAGTTGTTGGAAAATCAACAATGAAAAGCACAAGCTTGTTGTGGGCTTATGGGAAACATCTCAAAATGATGAGGTAACAACCGGCCACTAATGGAAACAATTGATTTGACTGATAGCACCAAAGAGATGAAAAACTTCTTCACCGAGATGAGAAGGAGAAAATTGGATCATTGATAAGCACCACAATATCAACATTCCTTAGGGAAGGCTTTAGATGAAATCTATACCAAGATAACTCCAGAGAAGAGATTGATGGATTTAAAATACCTCATTCTTGACAACATGTGAATCACGAAACATGAATGGAAATTGTCAAGAATGACATAACACCACCTCAAAAGATAAGGTAGAAAGAATTGCACTTCGAAATGCAAGAAGAAGAATACTTGATCTCCTCAAAACAAAACATGTGTTGAGCACCATGTTTAATTTTGAGTATAGCTTGGCGGATCATAACTTTGAGAGAAAACTTGGGGAACAATTGAAGAATGAAAGAATCCTTGACGAACCACCATGTAGATCCTCCATGAAGAAATCTGGTAACAAAAGGGTGATAGAAAGGAAGAGAAGTTGAAAACACAAAGTGAAGCCTTGCAATAATTTAGATGAAGCTTCGTGACGATAATGCAGAAAACTTGGAACTCCGGAAAAGAAAAGATGAAGCATCTCGAACCGAGAATGTGATATGATGACCAACTCCGGAAAGGAAGATGAATCACTTGTAATCAAGAATTTATTCATCATGAATAATCTCCGTAAAAAGAATTGAGTCACCTCGAGGAAATAAGAATAAGATTTATTGTATGCTTATCCTTCATCAAATTTAATTGATGACAAGCAACGGATTTGGCATACTACTTATTCCCATTGAAAAAGGATTAAGAGAGATATAGCGTAAACTTGAGAAGGTATTGATGGAACCACCGGTGGAATTTGGAAACAACGAATATTTGATACGGTAGCAAAGGAAGAGGAGTCTTGAACGAACCACCGTAAGAATTGAAAATGAAAGTAGCAAAGGCACAATTCACCGGGAAGAATTGGAAAACGAATTAAGATACTTGAGGGGATTTAGATACATGAGAACGAAGAGGCCATGAACTGATTAGAGGTTATTTGAACGATGCACCGATAAGATTTGGAGAACGATAGCTACACGTTGAGAATGAAGAATTATGACATGATGGCCTTCGGAGGAGAGAAATGGAAACAACTCATGAAATGCTCCGGATGGTAAGAAAAGAATTCTCACAATCGAAAACAATTATGATAGGATGGCATCAAGCTTGGACTACGCATCTTTGGAAGAACGGGTAAGGATTTAAGATGAACTCTTCTTCGGTCTTCAAAATCCGAGAATGACGACGAGAAACACCACCATGAATTGTTGAGATACTCCGAAAGAATGAAAACCGATAAGGTTAAGCCAACAATGAAAAGAATTTGAAAGCGATCTTGGAGAAGGCATGTGAATGATGAAATTCATTCTTACGTCAAACTTTGAAAAGAATTTGGGAATGGCTCCGGATAAGTTAGAAGAGTCAGGTAAGATCCTGGGAAAAGACCTGTGGGTTAGGGCCCACTAAAAAGATACACCGTTGAACGACTGATTGAAAGGGGGATTGCACTGGTTGAATTAAATGAATTGAATGAGATAATAATCTCCAAATAGCTTGAACAGGTTAAGAATGGAAAACACAAATCTTCTGAGATATCTTGAGCACTCCGGATATGAAATGGGAGAGGTGAATAAATAAGAGAGCCTTGGATAAGAAATTCACATGGGACGATATGTGAAACAAAAGGAATAGATATGATCAACACCGAAGCTTGAAATTAATCCACTGGAGAAGAAAAGAGACAAAGAATAATAAACTTGAAGCTTCGTTAGTATCTTCTTGAGAATCACCGAATAAGAACATTGACAGAAAAGAATTGAGAGACTTCCCATCAATAAAAGGATACTTGATTAAGAAATATGAGTCCTTGAAGAAAAAGGGTGGGAGGGCGGGGAAAACAAAGGCAACTTGGGGACATATGAAACGGATACCGTTGAGAAAACTTAGAATTGATCTCCCACATGTTGAAATGATCGGGTCCACTTGAAGAGAAGCACACCGGTTGGAAAGAATTGACATGACAATCTCGGTGATCAAAAGGATTAGTACTCCCATAGAAATATGAGAACACCGCTTGAAAGGTATGGAATCAACACTTGACATTGAAGCAACTCAAATACCACAACTCAAAACAAAACAAAGGATTGGCTTGCAGAAATAAGCCGGAACAAATACATATGATAGATATTTACCCAATCCCATATCAGGCATCTGTCGGAAAGATATTCTAGGAGCTACTTAAATTCCCACCTATAAAACTCCCGAAACTTTCTGGTTATGCAATCTGGTGTTGGGGATACAGGGGAAGCAATAAATATCTCACCCAAACTAACAATACCTACATCCAAGTTGTCTCCATCCGTCAACACATAACCACGAAACCTTCGGAAATCGTGTACCTCAACCTTCAAAAAGCATCCGTTATACAAGCTATGGCAATACTCCCGAACTCCCCAGTACTGGGTGGCGTCGAGGTTATCTCACCAACAACTGCATAAAAGAGATTTTCGATGTCGGCAAAACTCAGGTATTCCAGAACTGCAACGATAAAATTATGACGACAACACCTCGGAGCTCAACTCCCCGGGACACTGCCACAACCCCTAAATGTCAGGAGGCACCAAGAACAATGTTCTCGTCATAAGAATATCGGAACGATCCCAAGATACCCGCGTGATCCTAAAAAAATTTGTGAAAAATTGAGGAAAGGAAAGACAAAACATCTACGTCGAGAGTCCTCACCACAGCGACGAAGGGGGCTGAGGAGTAAAAAGAATCCTACTCTCCGATATATATAATCCTAAGACTCAAAATAGTTTTCTTCTAGACTCAACAATGGCCAACAATCAAGTGGGCTCCTATGGTCGGTCGAGGCTCTGATACCAACTTGTCACGCCCAGTATGCGATCCTATCCAAAAGGAACTCGAAGGTCCCACCAAGGATAGACCCGCATATTGAAACGCTTTTGCAAGGTGGATATCATTACATCAACATTACATAATAGATGGGGATACATACAAAAGGCATACAATGCCACACGAATACAACATCACATCATACATAAGATCAACATCCGACTACGGATGAAACACAAACAGAAGCTCAAACAATATCCACCCTGCTAGCCTAGGCTGCCAACCTGGAACCTATCCCCTGATCGAAGAAGAAGCAGAAGAAGAACTCCAAAACAAGCAAACATCACTCTCGCATCATGATGATCGCAAAACCTGTACCTGCAACTGTTGTTGCAGTAATCTGTGAGCCACGAGGACTCAGCAATCCCATTACCATGGGTATCAAGACTAGCAAAGCTTAATGGGTAAGGAAGGGGTAAAGTGGTGAGGTTGTAGCAGCGACTAAGCATGATATGGTGGCTAACATACGCAAATGAGAGCGAGAAGAGGAGCAAAAGGAACGGTCGTGAAGCGAGCAATGATCAAGAGGTGATCCTAAACTCCTACTTACGTCAAACATAACCCAAAACCGTGTTCACTTCTCGGACTCCGCCGAAAAGAGACCATCACGGCTACACACGCGGTTGATGCATTTTAATTTGGATCTGGTGTCAAGTTATCTACAACCAGACATTAACAAATTCCCATCTGCCACATAACCGCGGGCACGGCTTTCAAAAGATAATACCCTGCAGGGGTGTCCCAACTTAGCCCATGATAAGCTCTCGCGATCAACGAAGGATATACCTTCTCCCAGGAAGACCCGATCAGTCTCGGAATCCCGGTTTACAAGACATTTCGACAATGGTAAAACAAGACCAGCAAAGCCGCCAGATGTGCCGACAATCCCGATAGGAGCTGCACATATCTCGTTCTTAGGGCAACACCGGATGAGCAATTCGTACAACTAAAACCAGACCTCAAGTTTCCCTGAGGGGGCGCTGCAAAGGGCTCTAGTTCGGACCAGCACTTAGAGAAGCACTGGCCCGGGGGGCTAAAATAAAGATAACCCTCGGGCTCCGGAAACCCAAGGGAAAAAGGGCTAGGTGAGGCAAATGGTAAAACCAAGGTTGGGCCTTGCTGGAGGAGTTTTATTCAAAGCGAACTGTCAACGGGGTCCCATAAATCACCCAATCGCGTAAGGAATGCAAAATCCGGGAACATAACACCGGTATGACGGAAACTAGGGCGGCAAGAGTGGAACAAAACACCAGGCATAAGGCCGAGCCTTCCACCCTTTACCAAGTATATAGATGCATTAATTAAATAAGAGATATTGTGATATCCCAACATAATCTTGTCCATCATGAAGCAATCTTCAACTTCACCTGCAACTAACAACGCTATAAGAGGGGCTGAGCAAAGCGGTAACATAGCCAAGCAATGGTTTGCTAGGAAGGGTGAAAAGGTTAGAGGCTGACATGGCAATTTGGGAGGCTAGAAGAGCAAATGATAGGTAGTGCAGCATAGCAATAGAACGAAGCAACTAGCATTGCAATGATAGTAATGAGATCCAAGGTGACAGTCATCTTGCCTGAAATCCCGCTAGGAAGAAGAACGAGTCCATGAAGAAGACGAACGGGAGTAGTCGAACGAATCCTCACAATCGCAACATAACCGGAACTAAGAAGCAACACCGAAAAGAAACAAACAACATGGTAAATGCACAAGTATAAACATGGCATGATGCACAATCAAGTATGATGCATGTCCGGTTTAATGAGGCATGGCATGGCAAAGTGCACAAACAATACTACAAATTAAGTGGAGCTCAATATGCAACGAGTTGCATATCGACAAAACACCACATCAATTATTTAGTTCTCTCTCGGTTATGTACCCAACAATATTAAATGTTATTCAATAAGGCAAGGGGTGAAGCATAAGAAAAACTAACTATCTAGACAAGTTTAAATGAGGCCGGAATAACAAACAACAATTCCGGAAAATCCCCATGCGCATATTTTGAATTTGGTACTGGTCTGCCCTAAACCATATTTTAAGGTTGTTAAATAGGAAAATAAAGTGGACCATGTTAAACTACGCATTTTTTCACCCCATTTACATATAAGTTTGTTAAATTTGGAGCTACGGTTATTTAGTTATAAAATAAATCATTTTAACATGGCATTTATGCAAAATTAAACAAACAACAAGTTTAAACATATTTAACATGGATGAAAGTGGCAAATTATTAATCTAAACAAAATTCTAAGCATTTTACATATATAAATCATTTTAATACGATGCACGGTTGTTGAGTTATTAAATGCATGAACATGAGGGTGCAATCTGTAAAACGGTAAATCACTAGATAAATGACAAAATCGCAGCAGCAGGAAAAAAATATTATATGGGCCGAATCTGGCTGCACTGCTGGGCTAACAGAGAGGAGGGCTGTGGGCGCTCACCCATGGGCCAAGCCCAAGATGGCCAGGAGGGAGAGGCTTCGGCTGGCGGCTTCGGCTGGGCCTTGGAGGCTGCTGGCCCCGGCATTGTCACGGTCAACGCGTGCCAGCAGATCGAGCGCGAGCAGCGCTGCTCTCGCTTTCTGAAGAAACACAGCAGTAGTTCGAGGCAGGGGTCAGGCGCGGCGGCGCGATGCAGAGGAGGAAGCAGGCCGGCAGGGCGCGATGGCGAGGTAGAAGACCGGCGGCGACGGCTACTGCGGAAGGGGATCAAGGCGGCATGGTCCTCCCCTGCTCGATGCAGAGGCCGCGGCAGGGGATGGTGAGGCAGGGGACGAACAGGGGCATGGCGACGGGACTTGCAGCGGCGCCATGGTTCCCTGTGCGAGAAAACAAGAGAGGGGGATGACCAGGGAGGAGGAGCATGACGAGGAAAAGGAAGAGAAGGTGGAAAGGGACGGCGCCATGGCCTGGGCATCTCGCCGGCTCGGCACGAACGAGATGACGGAGACTGGCCATCTCGGGAGGTAGGGGAGAAGATGACGAGGTCGGGCAGGTAGTTGACAATACGGGAACTCCCGGCTGCTGTTGCGAACGAGAAGAGGAGGTGGTCGCAGGGGTTGGTGCTGGTTGGTGCTGTTTCGGCGGGCAGCGGTTTGCGGAGGCAGGGCACGGACGCGGGAGAAGGAGCTCGGGCTCCTGACCTGGTGGATGAGGGCGACACCCTGGTGGTTGAGGTCACCGGCGGCGACGGGGCTGACGAGGTCGAGGGCTGTGGCTGCTGGGGATTTTTGGTGGCGCGGAAATCACGGGAGGTGGTCGGAGGCTCTGGTTGGAGGGAGGTGGATCGGGATGGATGGTGGTTGGCTCAGTGAGGAAGCCGAGGAGGAGACCAGGTGGGCTGGCGGCGGCGGGCGGAATGGACGGATGGGACATCCTAGGATCTAGGGTTAGACTGTTTAAATAGCTAGGGGATTAGGGTAGTGGTTAACTCGGTCCGTCCGATCGCAATCGGGCGGTCGCGAATAAATAGGTTAGGTAGCCCAAATAAGAAAACAGGGATATTTTAGGGATGTTGGGGGATGATTCGGACTCATCGGTCATGAACGTGCGGGTCGGGTTCAGAAGAGGTTTCGGACGCGCGCGAGGGGTCTGTGCGCTGTGCAGAGAAACAAGGCGATCGCGTGCAAGGGGGTGGTTGGTCTCAGAACGGTCAAAGGAGGTAAGGGGAACGCGGCAACTACGAACGGGTGCAACTATGACGGCAACGAGTGCCGATGCAATGCGAATGATGTCATGATGAAATGCAACAAACAAATAAAAACACACGACGATAACAAAAAACATGGAAGGCGTCTGGAGCGTCGGTCTCGGGGTGTTACAGAACTGTCAAGGGGGTCCCATAAATCACCCAACCGCGTGAGGAACGTAAAATCAAGGAACATAACACCGGTATGACGGAAACTAGGGCGGCAAGAGTGGAACAAAACACCAGGCATAAGGCCGAGCCTTCCACCCTTTACCAAGTATATAGATGTATTAATTAAATAAGAGATATTGTGACATCCAAACATAATCCTGTCCATCATGGAGCAATCTTCAACTTCACTTGCAACTAACAACGCTATAAGAGGAGCTGTGCAAAGCGGTAACATAGCCAAGCAATGGTTTGCTAGGAAGGATGAAAAGGTTAGAGCTTGACATGGAAATTTGGGAGGCTTGATGAACAAGTGATAGGTAGCGCAGCATAGCCATAGAATGAAGCAACTAGCATAGCAATGATAGTAGTGAGATCCCAGGTGACGGTCATCTTGCCTGAAATCCCGCTAGGAAGAAGAACGAGTCCATGAAGAAGACAAACGAACGTAGTCGAACGAATCCTCACAACTCCGGAATGAAACCGAAGCTAATGAGAGAAGCAAACCGGAAAGAAGCAAACAACATGGTAAACACACAAGCATAATCATGGCATGATGCACAATCAAGTATGATGCATGCCCGGTTTAATAAGGCATGGCATGGCAAAGTGCAACAACCAATACTACAAGTTAATATGCAACGAGTTGCATATTGACAAAACACCACATTGACATATTTAGTTTAATCTCGTTTAAGCTACCAAACAATATTAAATGTTGTTAAACATGGAAAGAGGTGAATCATAATTAAACTACCTATCTAGGCAAGTTTAAATGAGGCCGGAACAACAAGCAACAATTCCGGAAAATCTCCATGTCCATATTTCGAATTTGGTACTGTTCTGCCCTAAACCATATTTTAGATTTGTTAAACATGCAAAGTAATGCCACCATGTTAAACTAGGCATTTTTCAACCCCATTTACATATAAAGTTTATTAAAATTGGAGCTACGGCTATTTAGTTATGAAATAAATCATTTTAGCATGGCATTTGAGCAAATTTAAACAAACAACATTTTAACCATTTTAAACATGGATGGAAGCAGCATATTAAGAAACTAGATGAAATTCTAAGCATTTTACATATATAAATTACTTACACATGATGCACGGTTGATGAGTTATTAAATGCATGAACATGAGGGGCTTTTCTGTAAAACAACAGTTCCTGGATAATTAGCAAAATTCGCAGGTCAGGAAAAAATACTATCGAGCCAAATCTGGAGGGGCTGGGGTTCTCACCATGGGCCATGGCCCGGAATTGCGGTGGTGAGGCCGGAAGGGGGGCGCTGGGCCTGGCGCGACCCACGCGCTGGCGCTGGTCAACGCGCACAGTTGGACGAAGCAGGCGAGGAGGCAGGGGCTTGTGTTCGTCCTCGTCTCCGTGAAGCAGTACGACGGCGGCGGACTTGTCACGGGCTCCTGGCAACGGGGTCGGCGGGAAGCGGCCGGAACAGCCAGATCCGGTGCGCCTCACCAGGGAATCGGCGGATCTGGACGGCGGCGCACACGGGACGATAGCGGCGGAGCTTGGCGTCCAAGGCATGGTTGCTGCTCCTAGGCAAAGAAGAGAGAGAGGGGCACTGAGCGAGAGAGAGACGCACAGGAGGAAGGGAGAGACGGGGAGAAGAAGGCGATGATCCTGGGGTAGCCGATGTGTGGCTCCGACGAGGGGAAGGAGGTCCCGCGAGGAAGCAAGGAGATGAGGAGGCCGGTGCCTCACGGGTTGCGCGGGGATGAGCCGTTGGGGTCCTCTCCTGCTCGGGATCGAGCGAGAGGGAGGGTTTCGGGCGCTGGATCGAAGCAAGGTGGAGACTGCCAGGACGAGCAGGACGACGTCGGGGAAGGAGCAGCTTGGGGGTGGCACACTGCATCAAGGAATGCAGGGGGTGCGCTGGTTGGTGGCTTCGATTGCCGGCGGGAGAAGTGGCTTGGGGTCGAGGACAAGCTCCTGGCTCATGAAGGCGGCATGGTGATCTGGGAGGAGCTCGAGGTGGGAGGTGCTCGGTGGTCGGGGTTCACATGGTTGGCTGGCTTTGCAAATCGAGGAGGTGGGTGGATCGAGGGGATCCCGAGGAGAAGGTGGGTGTGTGGCGGCGGCGGAATGGGAAGGATGGGACAGGATCCCTAGATCCTAGGGTTGGATCTATATATATAGCAAGTGGTTTAGGTTAGGGGTACCTAGTACCTCCGATCGAAATCAAACGACCGAGAATAGATTGGTTAGGTAGCCCAAATAAAATAGCGAAGATATTTTACGGATGTTAGGGGATGATTCGAATCCAACGGAGATGACTGAGCGGGTCAGGTTCGGGGCAGGTTTCGGACGCACGCGAGGGGTCTGAGAGAGGTCGACGAAGACAAGGGCCTGACAATTGGACAATTGGTCAACAGAGGCAAAGAGATAATCGGCAACTACAAACGGTAACGAGTTTTTTTGAAAACATGCAGATGCAATGCGTATGATGCTATGAGATGAGATGCATGACATGAACACAATGCAAAACAAAAGACAAAACCCAACCACAGAGGAACTAACATATCACATAGCCGGAAATGGCAAGAGTTGGAGTTACAATTATGGAAAGTTACATCCGGGGTGTTACACCCAGGACCTCCGTCGGTGAGAAACATATCTGGGTTGGGAACCCCAGATCGGCCGCCATGGCCACCCCCAATGCTGCCCTCGTAGCCATGGTGCCGCCAGGACCTGCCAGAGCCGAGGGCCAGTCACCAGCCAGCCCACGCAGCACCGCACTGGCCCCAACGAGTTGCTCTGGTCACCTCTATCCACCCTGTCCTCCTGACAGAGAGTGCTCTACAAAAAGGGCATGAGCCATGACTGAGGTCCACCGAAGGGCAACATGGTGCCAACATGGACCAGATCTGGGACAAGGTGAACCAGATTAGTCGCCAGCCACCGAAGGCGCGACCAGGAGGTATCCTGCCGACGGTCCATAGCAGGACTGAGGCCACGCGCGCGTGATGGATCTCACTGGCGGCGATGCGATCCGCTATGTGAGGAGAAAGGAAGGGGGCGACGGTCCCAGGTGAGGCGCGAACACATTGTTGTGTTATTGCCCTCATTGAGAAAGACATCATCAACAATTGTGATTTTTTCAAAATCAAGAACCATGCTAATTGGGCCAGTCCTAGTAGTTGTCTCATATTGTCCGCATTTCACTTGCCTTGTCAGTTATTTTAGTTCTACCTTGATGTTTTTTCTCGAATACACACAAACATGTGTATCATGTATTACAGCATCCTTGCCATTTGGATAGTTACCATCTCAATGCACCATATTATATATGTTTTTTCGATAAAGAATGAATTTGATTGACTCAAAATGCAGCATCAAGTGGATACAACTACAATGACTACGATGTTGCGTTGTGTTATGCAGACTCAATGCATCATATTATACAATTACATCTACAGCCGGACTTGGAAAATCTGGCCCCTCGGGCACTAGCAATCACACCTTATATGTTAGCTTCCACATGTGCATCCCTCATATCCCAAACCCCAAACCCAGGCACCCATGCAACCCTACGTATAAACACAATCAACACGTCGGATCACCATTGCATCACCAGACAGACGGACCATAGCTCATCGAAGTTCATCGGCGAACAGTGCAAACACATACTACAAATACTTAGAACATAGATAAAACATAAATAAAACATGGAAGGGCGGAGGAAATCACCATTTCCTCGCCGGCCCCTTTCCATTCCGGTCGTTGGCACGACTGTGTCCCTCCTCCATGTAGATGTTAGCGTGTGGAGGTGCGTCGTAGTCAAAGCTGGAGGTGGAGCCGTCCGTCAGGTCAGAGTCAGAGCTGCACCTTTGGCGTGACAGCCTACGGAGCAGGTGGTCCTGCTCCTTCACATGGTGGGACGCCTTCGCCGTCGCCTCCTTGTTTGCCTTGCGCTCCGACAACTTGATGGCGAGTCGGAACGCCTTGGCATTCTTGTGGCGGAGGCGCCGCGCATATGTCTCCGTCGTTGCTTGAGAGCGGCGGAAGACGGGCGCGAGGAGCGCGGCCTCGGGATTGACCGGTGCGCTCCCGCGTTAGCAGCGCACGGTCAGTGCTTCCCCCGCCGCTGCCCTCTCCCTTGCCATTGCTGCTCGCGCTGGGTTGATCGTGCCTTGGACTCGAGCGTCCTCGTGCACGCCAACGCCGGCCGGGCACAAGGACCGAGCGGTTGCTGGGTACCACTTCCGGAGTAGTGGGTGGTGGTGGGAGGCGTACATGAAGGAGCGGAGCGGAGCAGAGCGGACAGAGCTGCGCGCCGAGCGGGATGGGCCGACGATGTCATCAACGCTGCATCGACAGGCGCCGGGCACTGAAAAGTTGATCAACCGATGCCGGATCCGCCTTGGTGCAGCTGCGAGCGCTTCAATGCGATGTGGAGGGCGACTCCTCCACATCGTTGGGCTCTGCTTCATGCAGCAGGCTCGCCCAGCGTCGTCGGAGCCGTTGGATTCCCCACCAGAGCAAGCATTGCTTTTGTCGCCGGCCATCGAATGGGATCGGAGGGGATTAGAAGTGGAGTCGACGGAGAGGGGAGTGAAGTGGAGTTCAAATTGATTACGGTCTATGGTTTTTCGGATGGGGATATTTGTGGGGCATGGGTGGGCCAAGCTCGCGTTGCGGGCGCGCCCGGGACACCCCATATCCGGCCCATTTTTGGGCTAGGTATGAGGGGCGCCGGACAACCTGTGCGTTTCAGGATGGTTTAAGGCACCCGACTGGGTCGGTTTTTCATGACCGGTCAGTGGCCGAGCCGTCCACGCATGCGTTTGGGAACGGTATGGGTGTCCGCATGTAGATGCTCTAAGTATTTATTATAGAGTCCGCCTCGGAAAAAAATATAGTACAGGGACAATATCTAAGGCTGCGTGTAGTGGGTAGTATCATAACTTAGTATCATAGTAAGTTTGCACGTGCAACGCACGTCTTAATCGTTGGAAACTGAAATCACATAAGTATAAAATAAAATAAAAGGAGTTTTAAAATATATGAATTAAATGGATGCACAATGTCTTGAGTTCACTGAAGTTGTTTCTTAGAAGAGAGACTACATCTGATGATGTTGTTGCATGGAGACAATAATATATTGTTTAATACCCAGTGCTTAATAAGTTGTAAAAGATAAAAAAATCTAGTTGCGATTGGAGAGTAGCCTTGCACTGTGTTTAGTACATGGAGATGTAATCTTTTGGTCTTAATATCATGGTGTGAGCAATTGATACCTAATCTTAGAAAAAGATATTAATATCATGGTGTAAGCAATTGATAACTAAAATATGAGAAAAGTTCAAGAGATAAAAGTTTGATCCATCGATATGAGATTACTAACCAAATGTTTATATAAATCTGGAAATGGCATGAAATTTCCAGGACTTGATTACATGTTGCGAATACTCAGAACTCAGCTTGATGACTACTAAAATGAAAAAGATATATCCTAGATAAAAATATCAATGGCATTGAACCAGTGTTCTGAAGTAAAATCTTAACACCAACAGATTTTAGGGAGTTCCTTTTTTTACAGTCAAAGGAGCTCACCTATATCGCTCAAGATTACTCAGTTTGAAAAAAAAAGGCAAGATCGTCCGGAGCGGCATTACGCACAGCCTCAGGTCAGTAACTTGCAAGGGTAGCTTTGCAGAGAGTGGTGCATAGAAATTAGCCTCTCTGCAAATAAAAGACAGTACTGAACAAAAATCTGGGCCCAGCTCCTCAATTTCACACAGGAGGCCCATAATCTCTTATCTGTTTTGTTTTCTTGAGTTCCACATCTCTACCCGTGCTTGACAATCAGATTTGAAGGCAACATCGGGCCATTTTTCCCCCTTTGCAAGCTGTACCCCATCTTCGAGAGCAAGTATTTCAGCAAACACAGAGAGTAGAATACTCATACCTCTAAGCAGCGGCTAGCATGAACTTACCTCCAGTATATCTTGCAATTACTCCCGTGGTCACACGAGCATTAGCACCTCAGAACGCCACATCAACATTAACTTCGATAATCTGGATGTCTCCAACTCACATCTCAGCTTGCTAGGATAGGGATAATCTTCATATGGAGAGAGCAGAGAGCAGGTTTCCTGAACCACATCAGGAACCCATTTTGTCAGATTTTAAGGGGCTTCATATAATTTTTTGCCTGCTGCTAGGAATTTATTTGTATGTACTGCTGCAGGTGAGATGCTGAGAATAATAATGGATGTTCTACTAAAAAGGTACAGGTTTTGTGCGTTCCAGCAACAGTGTTAGTTCTTGAAAAAAAATGTAATAAGTCGAGGGTTACATTCCTTTGTTTTGATTATCTCTGTCCTCTCTTCTCGTTTCCAAACGAAAGTGGATCTCTCATCTCTGAAAAATGGAAAAGTAGGTCTCATTCTCATTTTTAGATGCAATTTTGTACAGTGGTCGTAACAAGCAATATGCAGTAACAAGCAAAAAAAACAGAGTTTGCTCAACTTGGCAATTCAACGTGCAGGGAGGGGCGTGTTGTGTAGCATTAAAACCATTTATCTTGTGAACGTCACCTAGGAAGTTTTCTTCCAATAACGACACACTGGTCAAGATATACAACAACTCCGTAATGAACATCATTGATGTATATGCCTAGTTAAGTCCTGTTTTGGCAATCAACCTATCTATCAAAATTTGTTAACTGTATCAACATAAGCTCTGCAAATGTGACTAAATCGGTAAAGTATTTATTTCTATAGTGGACAACAAATGAAATTGTTCAAGAGTTAAATAGCATGGCCACCCTTATTAGAATAACCTAGTTTCCTTCACGCAATACATGTAGTGGTAAACATATTGTGCACTGTTCTGTATGCAAATTAAAATAAAAAGGAAAACTCTTTTTTTATCTTGTTGAAAATCTTCACCTTCCTTTAGAAATACATCCTCTGTTTTAGAAAATCTGGGCGTAGAAGGTTTTTTTCTTGAACTTATAGTTAACTCAATAAAGAATGGTGTTTGAATTAGATCTTGGAGTTCTTTTGGCAGATATTTCAAAACCTTACAGATAGCTTAATCTTTTTTGTTAGCTTCTATTTCAGACACAGTGCAGGTTGTTGGACGTTGGGTGCACATATACCTTAGTGAAAGATAAATAGAGAGAGGGGGGAATGCACATATACCTGGCGGATAAGGCGGGGACTTAGGTTATTGTGCGTGTTGTTGTATGGGTGTTACGGAGGATGGCGACGGCGTTAACAGGGTTGGCGGCAAAACTATGCAAGAAAATAAAAGATATATTAGATTCAAAGAGAAGGTGCACTATGCACATTAAAAGAGTTTTTCTGCTAGTCATAGAGCATTATCGACATTGTACTGCAAATAAATTAACCTATCAGAAGTTCTAAATGACCCAAAGTATCAGAGAATAAGGAAATGGGGAGGGCTACATACATATGTCAAGTTGAAAATCTGAAACCAAATCCAAAGCTATAGCACAACCAACTAAAGAAAGCTCGCTGGAGTCAGGCTCGAGCTCAATCCATGCGGCAGGCTACAATATTATGAACACAAAGATTACTACCATATATCAGCTCCACGAGTATTTGTTGTGAAAAACGTATAAGCAGACAACTTTGAAACCTAACAAGACCAGCATTATAAGAATCAAATTAATGCGTACTCCTACTGTCAGAACAAAGCTAACAATACGATGCAATAAAGAAACAAATTGACGCAATTAGTGAGAAACACAATAGAGACTGCTCCTACTGTCACAAGAATGGGTAGCAAAATCTCTCTTTAAGAGAAAAAAATAGGGTCGCAAGCTGAGGAATATCCCTAGCCTTGGGAGGCATATGAAGTTCAGGGAACTTATATGGAGGTAGGGCGATGTCCATACAGGGGGTTGGTAATGCTCAGGTACAAGGGGCTGCTGGTGGAGAGGGAGGTCGGGGAGAGGTCGCCATCTCTGTTCCAGCCGGAGACGATGTTGTAGGTGAACGTCGCCGGAGACCGGAGTACCGGAGAGCAAGGGTTAGAGCACCAACCAGGAGTCCGGTGAAGAACGAAGCTGGATCCAACTCCCCTCCACGCAACAAGCCATGAAAGGACCAAAAGAGCAGCCGACACCGTCGCCACCGTCGAAGACCGAAGTGGCGGACGCCCAAGGCCAGAGAAACAGGCCCGGCTCGACATCAACAAAGAGTACAGCGGAGATCAACGGAACCCCAACTCGCAGGACCCAGATGCCCAGATCCGAGACCAAAAGGCACACAGCCCCTCATCGACGCCGAGGGTGACGACGGACGGGCGAAGAAGGGGGCGGAGGCGGCGACCCGCGGCGGGGAGGCTCCCGGCGACGGCGGGGCGGCTCTGGCGGGACGGGGGCGGAGGCGGCGACCCGCGGCGGGGAGACTCCCGGCGACGGCGGGGCGGCTCTGGCGGGACGGGGCGGCTCTGGCGGAGGCAGCGGTGAGGAGGTCGTGCGGGGGGCGGCGGTCTGCAGAGGAGGAGGTCGCGCGGGGGCGGTTCTCTTCTTTCTTTTTTTTTGACTGCGGGGCGAGTGCGGGGCGATTAGCGATCGATCGTGGCTTGTTGCGTGGTTGGTAGCGTTAAACACAGAATGATTAAGGGCCATTAGATTTTGATGATGAATGGGTGTGATTGTTTGGATCTGTCCCTTTCTTTCTTTTATAGTAGTAGTAGATGCATATGATACTCAACCGTCTCTTTCTTCATTTAATTTTTTGTCATCTCATGAAAATTGTTTAGTTGGCATGCATGATATTAACTATGATACTCTCATTTTACAACCAGCCTAAGATAGCGAATCGTCTCCTGTGTTAACTATTCTTCACCTATACAAAATCTGATGCTTTAGTGCTAAAAGCCGGTGGCAAGGTCAACCACTGGATCTCAAAGAATAAAAGGTCACCTACTGGGAGTGGCCTGAAGCTCATAAGTCATAACCCTGTTTTGAGAGGATTAAGTTTTGTTACGCAGAAAACTATGTAACATCACTTTAATTACAAAAAATATATGTAAACATCACTTTTGCTGGAGCAACTATTCAGTCAGACGAAAGCCCGGTGCAGGGATGATTCTTCGTACTTGTTCGGGTGACGTAATCTTTTCGAACTGCCTTATGGTGTCTCACTACAAAAAAAATGGAGGCTGAATCATGTGCACTCATGAAGAACATCGTGCTTACACTTCAGTGGTGTACCCAGTTATAATTCATTTATTTTTATTTTTTTGCGGGGAACAGTTATAATTCAGTCTGACTGCTCTGCTGCGCTCAATCCCATGGACAGGTCTTTCTACGGATACTTGATCTCGGAAATTCGAAGATTACTGGAAGACCGTGAGAGTTTATCCGACGGGAAGTTGATCGTGAACAGAATAGGGTTGCCCTCTGCCTGGCGAATTTTGTTGTAGTGGAGAGATGCACCGTTGGTTCCGTGAACCATCAGATTGTATTTCTAGTCTTCTGATAGCCAAGTGTAAGAGCATCTCCATGCGCGCCCCTAACACGGGTCTTCGGGCGATTTTTCACGCCGACGCCGAAAAAACGGCCTAGTCGCGTCCCCGGGAGCTCGTTTTTCGCCGGCTTGGGCCGAAATCAGCGCCGGCGGACTCAGGCCGAACCCGGCGCGCTGGTCGGCGTCCGCGGGCGCCGGGGCGAGGGTTTTGGCGCGAAAGAGCCGCGGGCCCGCCGAGCCAGCGACGCGCGCCTCGTCGTCACCGGAACGCCTCGGTTTTCCGCATGGAATCAATGGCAAGGCTGCCGCCGGTCAGCCTTACCGTTGATTCCTCACAGGCGACGCGTCACGGGCGGCGCTGCGACGCCTCCCCTCCCGCCACGCGTACACACGACGCGGGCTATACAAGCCGGTTGCCTCCCTCGCCTCTGGCCACACCAGCCCACAGCCGCCCATCGACCGCCGTCGAGCTCTCCCTCTCCCCACCGTGCCCAGCCGCTCGCCGATGCTTCTTCCCTCCTCTCCCTCTCTCCCAAGCCAGATGGCCGCGAGATTCCCCGGCGACGCGGCGGCGGCCAACGGCTTCGGCCGCCGCTCGCTCCATGAGTGGGAGGCCTGGCTACTCTTCTAGGCGAACAATGGATGCCCAGGAGGTTCGGCTCCTCCTCAACTTCCTCCTCCCATTCCTCCTCCCGCTCCTCTTCCCATTCCTCCGGCTCACCGGCGGTGTTCGACGTCAAGGCCGAGCCCGCAGCGGAGATGTCGCTCGGCCGGCGCACTCACAGCACCGGCATCGTCATAAATGAGGGCGGCTGGCGCGCCTCCCCCTCGGCTCCTTCACGCTTCGTCAAACCGAAGACGGAGCCGAGGCCTGCGGCCGTGAAAACGGAGCCAGGGCT
The DNA here is from genome assembly GCF_018294505.1 of Triticum aestivum. Classification (NCBI taxonomy): domain Eukaryota; kingdom Viridiplantae; phylum Streptophyta; class Magnoliopsida; order Poales; family Poaceae; genus Triticum; species Triticum aestivum. The sequence goes on along the minus strand of NC_057795.1, from coordinate 311,641,916 downwards.
CCCCGCCGTGAAAACGGAGAACGACGGCGGGGAGCTCGACGAGGCGGTGGCCCTGAAATGGGCGCGCGACAACTGGTTGCACATGGAGATGGAGCGCCAGTGCCGTGCCCTAGAGCACTTCGAACATCGACGACGGGGCCACGATGAAGGAGGCGTCATCGTCCTCGACGACAGCGACGACGACGACGCGCCGCCACCGTCACCGGTCCGCCATGGCGACGCCGGGCAGGGGTCCAGTAGGGGTGCCCGTGTCAAGGAGGAGAAGGCCGCCGACGACGACGGTGAGCATGGCAGCGACGGCGGCGACTTCGCCGCGCTCAGCGACTTCTTCGGCCCATAGTTGTAGTTCCGACCTTTTTTTTAATAAATTTGCTATGTAAAATGTCGAACATCTAATATATGCCCAATTTGCCGAATTTTAGCCGAACTTTGTTGAATACTCTTTTTTCTTAACATAAACGGCGATCTGGGGGCGGCCATGGGATCGGCGGCTGAAAACCCACTCGCTCCAAGGCCGATTTTTTGCGCCGGCTCGTCCCCAGGCAGCGATTTTACGCGCCCCGGGGGGGGCCAACGGCTGGAGGTGCTCTAACCCAATTATAGAGGAATAAAAACTCAATGTGTTCTCTCGCAAAAAATAAAATAGAGCTATTCAGTAGTACCGGTGGGCTGTCCTTAATTCCATAGCATTATATGGCAGCTCTCATGGAGGAAATATCAATATCAGAAGCAGTAGGAATTTGAAACTGTCTCTGTTTTGGTGTACTCTAGTTATGCACAAGTGGTTGTTCACCAATACAGTTGGTGCGTCATTCTTTTATCCTTTTGTATTGTACATCTCAGTGATCTCATACAGTAAAAGCTCGGGACAATACAGTGGGGTTTAAGGTACTTTTTCTGATCTGTAATAGGACTAGCTTATACTTTTATGCAATCCAGGTTTTTGGCCCCATAATTTCCGTTTCGATACTTTCAAAAAAATAAATTCCGTTTCAATATAGGGTGTATAAACTGGGTTTCCTGACAGTGTGTTGAACTCGCTTCTCTCTCTTACCTGTCTCATGTATGTCTCTGGAACAGTTGTATTTCCGTTTGCTTTAATGGAAAGGGATAGCGCGGTTTTAAAAAATAGAGTAAAAGTTCGAGAACATGTCCGCGAGTGCATGTCGTATCTTTTGCGCTCTTGCTCAACCGTGTTGTGCAGAATGATACATATTTGAGTGATGGTGCAGCAATGCTATTAAACCGAGAACAGTAGTGATTATGTCTTCGAACTTACTACAGCACTGATTGATAGAGATTTGGGGTACCGATATTTGTTTTTTTTTTTTTTGAAACAAGACAAAAGACCTGCCATTTCATTGATTAAGAAGAAGGTTTAGACATAAGCCGTAAAACGGCAGAAACAAAGGAGAGACTACTCTCGCGACATAAGATTACTCAGGTGGCTCGCTCCAGCCAACGACTAAAGGCGGGCCTCCTCTTTGATCTTCGCGACAATGACAGTGGTCGGGGTGGCCGTGTTGCGGAAGACTCTCGCATTTCGCTCCTTTCAAATTTCCCACGAGACAAGCATCATAACGGAGGCAATGGCCTTCTTGATGTGGCCTCCAGAGTTGATCGTCTTGAGCCACCAATCCTGGACAGAGATCTCCTGACGCCAAGCCGTCGTCGATTGGCCATGAATGCCAAGCCAAGCGATGATTTCGTTCCAAACTCGGGCACTATATTTGCACTGGAAGAGAATGTGAGGAGCTGACTCCTGAACCTGCTTGCAAAGGGGGCAGAAGCCATAATTCGGCCATCCCGCCGTTGCAACCGATCGGCAGTCCACACACGATTTTGGATGATCAACCAAGAAAAAACTTTGCATTTCGGCGGAGCCCAAGTCTTCCATATCGTGGTAGAGGTCGGGCTGAGAACTTGTCCTGCAAACTGCGCCATGTAAGCAGTGGCCGCCGAATATTCATTGGTGGAGGTGAATTTCCAATGTATGGTGTCCTCTCTATCCAGGCTGAGAGTAACATCCTGAAGCATTCCCCAAAGGTTGGCGAACTCCTGGATATGGGCCAAAGAGAGGCCCTGAGAAGCGTCGATCTGACTGACCCAGAAGTGGTTATCAAGCGCTTTGCTGACCGAACACGCCTTCCTCTTAGATATCTCAAAGATCTTGGGCGCGACGTCTTTTGGTCTGAGGCCATTAAGCCATGACAATTCCCAGAATTTTGCCTTTTTACCATCACCAATGGTCACACTCGTGAACGTCGCAAAGAGATCTCTGTCAGCATTGCTACAGGGTGTCTCCATTCCAGCCCAAGTTTTGGGGGGGTCAGCCCACTCGAGCCAAAGCCAGTGGAGTCGAATGGCGCTGGCAAAATTTTGGAGGTTTAGCACACCCAGGCCGCCGAAAATCTTGGGTTTGCAAACAAGGTTCCAGTTAACCTTACATTTGCCTCCAGACACCTTATCGCAGCCTGCCCATAGATAGGCACGTCTCAGGCTATCGATTTTCTTCCGCACCTCAACCGGGATATCAAGGGGTGTTAGATGATAGATTGCTATGGCCGTGAGAACCACTTTTACCAAAATGATGCGTCCAGGGGCCGCCACGTGCATGGCCGACCAAGGTGGGAGCTTGCCCGCAATCTTGTCTTCGAGGTATTGGAAATGGATGCGTTTTAGCCTCGTGACCGACAGAGGAAGACCAAGGTACCGCATAGGGAAAGAGGTCTGGATGGCAGGGAAAGCCTGGAGGATGCCATCGAGGTCGAGGTTGGCACACCGAATGGGCGCAACCAAACTTTTGTTACAATTGGTAACAAGTCCGGTGACCTCACCAAATGAGCTCAACGTCGAGGCTAGAAACTGGATGTCCTCTTTGATTGGCGCAACGAAGATGGCAGCATCATCAGCATACAGGGATGCCCGAATCAGATTTCCACGCAGTGGGTGGAGGTTGCCTTGCTCGGTGGCCTTTGCGAGAATGCGGTGGAGAGGGTCGATGGCGAGGACAAAGAGCAAGGGGGATAGAGGATCTCCCTGCCGAAGCCCACGACCATGCTTGATAGGATCACCCGCAATACCATTAAGGAGCACCCTGGAAGAGGCCGTGGAAAGAAGCGCTGAACCGAGAACAGAAGTGATTAGAGAATCTACAACCTAGCACCCCAAAACCGCCTCAAATGCACGGGCAAACGGCTCGTCACTGATCTGTCAAAAAATATTACTCAGACGGACTTTTTAAACAAACTCCCGGGCTGACCGGCACCTCTCATATCAAACCCAAATATAGGGCAGATATAGGGGTGTCCGAGTGCGTCCGCCACGTCGAACCCGACAGCCCTACTCCATCATAATTTGCACTAAATCCACCAAACCCTTCCTCCTCTTTCCACCTCCCTCCTACCTTTCCCACGTCCGAGCCCTCGTTGTCCGCCGCCCTTGCTCTCCATCCTCACCGCCGGTTGGGATCCGCTGCTCCAGCCCATCCCCGACCGCCGTGATAGAGGTTGCGTCCGCCTCGTCCACCGGCGTCCAGTCATTGGCTTCGGCATGCAAGTCGGAGAACATCGCCCAGAGAAACAGCGAGAGAGGGAAGTGGTGGCGTCGCAGGGAGCAGATACGGACATGGACGAGTAGGTCGCCATTCCCCCCCCCCCATCGCGCAGCAGTCGCCGCCCGGAACCCCACATCCCATCCATGCATCTGCGAAGTGGATTGCGCCGTCGGACCAGGTTGGGACAGAGGAGGATATGACGGCGGGTTGGGGCATTTCGGAGAGTTGTCCGCCCACGCAGATGCCAGTAGTGGACGTATGTCACTCGCCGCAGCTCGTTCGGGCGCGGATAAACACGGGCATCGGTGGCGCCCAGGCTGTCCACGACCTGTTCATCGGAATGACACAACAAGAGTCGTATGTTCTTGTTACTCCTGTCCGATCAACTTTGCATATGGCATGTTCAATGTTTTGCATAGACCGCTAGTTCCTTTCGGACCTGATGAATGCTTGCAAACCATGATCATTTTTAGGAGGTGTTCCCGATGGACATGATCAATGATAATCAAGGTTCTACCAAATGGAGTACGAATTGGGGATTTCAGCTTGCACTGCATTTGAACTTGGACAACATCCGATCCCAATCTGAGCAAGAAGATGGCAAAGACGGCGAAGGCAAGAGGCCCGACATTCTTAACTTTTGAGTATATCTTGTGGGTTAAAGCTTGGTTGGCCATAAAAATGGATCCAATATTGCGGCACTGAGCAAAAGAGGAACAAATATTGGGAGAAGATTTGGAAGGAATATCACGAAAAAAATGAAATATGTGGAGCCGCATCCTATCGTCACCAACTGCAGTGTGGCATCTCTCCAACATCGATGGAGGATCATTCAAGGGGAAGTGAAAAAGTACGTCGGGTACTACTCACAAGTGACCGGCCGCCCTCAAAGTGGGATGGAAGTGGCAACTCCGTAAGCTACTTCATCTTGTCATCATTTTTGTATGCTTGTTTGTTTTGCATTCTCGTGCTCATACATATGTTGTTTGCTAGATGGCGGTAGCGGCCATTTTGTATCACGAAACGTATAAGAAGACATTTGCTTTTAGCCATTGTTGGATCATATTGAATGGCAAGCCAAAGTGGACACAACTTGTGGCTGATCTCAAGGCCAGCAAGAAGAGGAATGATGGCTCAAGCTCCCACCAATCAATTGGATTGGACGATGAAGACGAAGATATTATCGTCGAGAACGGAAGAGCCACCGTGCCGAAGGATAACCGGCAAGTCATGAGAAACAAGTGGGAGAAGGCAACCCCCCCCCCCTCCCGATGACGTCGCAGCTACAAAAATGTCCTCCACATGGACGGGCATTTTTTGGCGTGGGAGAACAAGAAACAGGAGAGGTACAAGCTCATGTTGGATGCATAAAAGGAGAGGATGGATTGGGAGCGAAAGAGGGAGGAGAAGAATCTGGAAAGTGAGAGAGAGAAGATCGAGTTGGAAAAGCAAGAGGCGGGGATCAAATGGGAGCTTGAGAAGGCCAAGGCATTTGAAGAGATTGAGCTTGAGAAGGTGAGGTTGCAACTCGAACGGGACACGGAGGATGCGAAAATCATGTTGGCGGACGAACCCCTATTGGATGAGCATGCAAAGAAGTGGCTTGCGGAGAAGAAGAAGAAGATCAATGACCATAGGGAGTACGAGGCGGAGAGGCCGGTTGCGGTAGCAGTGGAGCATGCGTCAAGGATGCAGGCGGAGCAGGACACAAGGATGGCCTTGGAGCAGGCGACATGGATGGCGTCCGGCGAGTGATACAGTCAGAAAACGATGCATCCTTCATGCTCGGACATTGGTTTTATTTTGGCATGTCTAGATTGTTGAACTAGGATTTTCTTTGCTTCGTTTCGAACCGTTGAATTCGGACAATTTGTATCATATGATCGTCATGCATGGGTTGCATAAATTTAAGACTACGCATTTGTGGTGTGCGGATGTGCGACAACCCATATGAGGGGCCGCCCCGACGCTATCCGCGGATGCGCCGGGACGCACCCGCGGGCGTATAGGGGCCGGATTTGCCAAGTTCGACTGTAGATGTTCTTATGTCTTAGAAATTAGTCCAGCACTGATTGAAAGTTTAGAGCATCTACAACCGCATATGACAAATATGACTCCTCAAATGCCTGCGGATGCACCACTGGCCGGCACTCCTCAAATTTGCACAATTACATCCGGACACCTCTTACTAGAATTCCTATATCCATACAAAAGCATGCAAAGATAAAAACTTACGTACTACCTCCGTCCTGGTTTATAGGCCCCCTTTGTAATTTATGCCAAATTTTGACTAAAGATTTAACTAACAAAATGTTAATGCATGTCAAGAAAAATTATCTCATTGGATTCATATTTTGAACATAGTTTTCAAAAATATAATATTTGGTGACATGCGTGAACATTCTATTAGTTTAATATATGATCAAAATTTGGCATGAAATACAATGGGGACCAATAAACCCGGACGGAGGTAGTACTACATAAATCACCCGCTCCTCGTCGGAGATGTCGACTATCTCCGTGCCTGGATCTGAGTAAATGGGAAGCAGCTGCAGCTTTGGCGCCTCCGGCTGCTCCGCTCCGGTCTCCTCCTCTATCTCCGCGTCGAGTTCGGTGAAGAGCGCGTCGGTCGCCGCCCACTCCTGACAGAGGAACTGCCAGTTGGCCTCCACATAGGCCTCATTCTGGATGGACTCCTGGATGGCCTGGTGCACCGCCATCTTCGTGACTTGGGCGACGGCGAACTCCGCCTCTGTGTCCTCCATGTTGGAGCCCGGAGCAGGTTGCTCTGCCTCGTCCTCCTTCCGATGTGCCACCTCCATTGGCTCCGCCAGCTGCTCTCCCTCCTCCTCCTCCTGCCCCGGCAAGTCCGAAGGCAGTCCGGTAGCGATGCCGGCGGCGCACCTCGCCCGTATCTCCTCCGCGGTCTGGTATCGGTGCTCCAGCATGAGCATATCATACGTGGTGATCTTCCGCCGGACCATGGCGATGTCGAAGAGCGTGGGAGTGCGGGGGAGAGGAGCTGGATGGGCTCGGTTTGCGGAGCAGAGAGAGAGAGGAGTTGGCTGGGCTAGGGTTGGGGACGCCGACCGGCTTAAGTAGCCGGATTTAGCCTCGGGCGGCGAGCTGGAGCGGCGTCCCGCAGCGTTCACACCGCGGCAACGGAGGAGACATCCATTGGACCGCCGTGTTTTTGGGCGATTCCGCGTTGGACCCCATCGTCAGTCCTACATGGCGGACGCACCCGGGTGCCCTCATATTCGCCTCATATTTGAGTTGGATATGAGAAGTGTCGTTCAGCCCAGATGTTTGAGGCCCGTTCGAGACGCTCGGCTAAGTCAGATTTTCGTGACAGGACTAGCCATCCGGACGTTTGAGGTCGGTTTGAGGCGCCCGGATGTAGATCCGTTATGGCATTGTTATGAGAATATTGATGGTCTTGAAGCAGAACGAACAAACTGTTTTGTGATTGATGTCCATACCAAATTCTTGCTGTGGATGCACGAACTTTTAAGTTTCATAATTCTCGAGTAACTATCTTTTCAGCATATAAGTGTGGTCATACATCATACTCATTAAGGATCCTTCTGAGAGGCCCTACCTTATCCTCATCTCCATGCATGGCACAGTCTCAACTCTTAATAATTACCTGTATATTATTGATATAGCTATCACGAATTAACTAGGCAGCAATGTATGATCCTTGGGCATGTTTCTAACAGGAAAGTTTTCACAGCGGACGTGTTTTAACTTTCTCAGGTGCTCCTGTTCTTCCTTGCAGCTCTCTAAATACGGGCAAGCCGTGTGGGAGAGGATTTGTGGCACGCAGCTCTTAGGGGTTGTTTGCATACAGGGAATTAGACGTGAGATTTTAGAAAACGAGTTTTTGGAGGATTTTTAGGAAAACCAGTTTTGGTTAGTTATTCTGTTAAGGTAAGTATACCCAGTACCTTGTTTGGATGGGAAAATTAAAAAAACACGATTTTGAGTTCTTCCCAAACAATACATGAAGGTGTGGTGCTTCGGCTTGCTCTTGGCACCTACACGCACAGCGGCGGACAACCACAGCGTAAACTGCTCTCTCGCGAGGCCATCGCCGAGGCCGCCAGGGTGGTCGCGCTGCTCGCCTGATCGTGCTCGGCTTCGTTCGCCGGTGTCATGCATGTTGGCTCAGGTTCCCATCAAAGAAGCACGTACATGCAACTCACATACGGCAAGACACGAGTACACGACGTAAAGCACCATGATTGATTCTCAAGCCGGGCATGCATGTAGCATCTAGCTAGCAGCTGGATCGATTGGCCGGTAACAGCAGAGCACAACACACATGCTAGGGAGGCGTGACGACGACGTAGAAGCTGGAGCATATGGACGGCGACGGTGGCTGTGAAACGGCCGATGGACACGACGGCAGCCGGCCCAAGTCTGCATCCACCATGGAGGCGCTGGTCTAGGTGGAGCATTGCAACCTGCATGCTCCGGCTGCTTGGCCGAGATCGGCAACGACGTCTTTTGGCTTTGTCAAGTTGTTGTCGCGGCCGGCGGAGGTTACCATGATCAGCGCGTCGGACTTCGCTGATCTCCTGATGCATATAGAAAACGCATTTGTACAAAAACGTCTATTAGTCGTTTTTGTATAAAATGGTTTTTGGGTTTTTGGAAGACCCAGTTTAGTATATCCACGAGTTAGTTGGAGGATCCAAACAATGTTTTAGGTTGTTACACCAGAAATCGGGTTTAAGGAAAACTAGTTTCCTATAATCTAGGTATCCAAACAACCCCTTAGGGCACCGAGTCTCTCGCATGTGCTTTTATTTTTATCTTTTGATTTTCAAATTTTTGTATCTCTTAAACAAAAAGTTAAATTAACTTTTGTTTTCATATTCGTGTTTGAGGGGTTTCAAATAAGATATGTTTTGATGAATATTAAAATAAATATAAAGTTTTAACTCTTGAAACTTAGAACGAGTGACCGATAAAATCACGATGTTTCTGTCTATGACTGACAAAAAAAAAGTCTCAAAATTTTATCTATGAAACTTGGCAAGAGTGAGATAGAAAATCACAAGTTTCGGTTAAAAAATCTTAAGTTTCAACGATTGAAAGTTAAAACTTATTGTGTCCTAGTGCGAGATCCAACTACTTTGTGAATTACGAGGCAATCGAGCAGTCGGGCAGGACTTGGCAGGTGCGTGCCCGAGCAGTTGTGTGCCCCTGCGAATTTCCGCAAGCCGTGTAGTGGCTTTATCTTCTCTCAAGAAATAGGCTTTTGCCCCACTTCATAGATAAAGGAACCATCAAATCTACACAACAAGTTCACGAGCAGCAAAAAATATACGTCCAATGAGGCAAAAACACACATGCCCAAATGAGAAATAAAGAAAGAGGAAACATTCACCAAGTGGTCAATAGATCACGGCTAATATGCGCGACGAGCAGCCTGAGTCATCGTGTCCATCATATCGTCAAGTCGATTTCGATCACACTTCCTAGAGAGCGGGTGCTAGAGCTTCGAAAACTCCATGAATTTGAAGATAGAGTCAGTAGCTTACTATAGAAAGACCCAGCCAATTACCATCTTGTTACGCGTCGTTCATAAGATACAGGTCATGGCCACGATCACTAACCAATCTTCCTCCTGGACGGTTTGGTTGGCCCGAGTTTCGAGAAGCCCAGCTAAGTTCAGGACCTCCCCTAGTGGCCCCAGAGCGTCGCGGACAAAGCACCAAAGAAAGCGAGCCGCGCGGGACAGGTGAAGTAGATGTGGGTTTCTATCTCTGGGATCTCACAAAGATGGCATAGCCCATTGCCCATCCAGTGCCGCTTGGCCACCTGTGTGCCTAATGGAGCCGATCACAAAGAAGCGGCCACATAAAGATCTTGACCTTCGGAGGACTTGGCGCTTTTCACAAAGGTGTGGTCCACGTAAGCGACGACCCTAGACATAAGGCATGATATGTCGAGCCAACAGAGAAGAACCCCGACAGGTTAGGCGCCAAGATATGGCGTCATGATATTGCGGGCGCAAAGCTAGATGAGTCGCTCGAAGGATAGCCCAAGCAATGGTTTCCTCCGGTCCAAATGACCAACAAAAGGGGACATTCTAGACCCCATTGTGGGCTGCCGAGGAGACCAACATGTCCACGCAGATAGCGAACAAGTCTGGTATATCCACGCATATCATAGATCCATCCACCCATGGGTCAGGACAAAAGAAAGTCCCATCTCCATTGGCTACGGAGATAGAGAGCCCAAGCAAATCTTGTTCTTGATCGACCGAATCAACTTCTAGAACTAAGATCCCTTCCTATGCTCACTTGACAGTAGAGGACATCCATATAAGTATTTCGCTTTAATAAGCTAAGGCTACAACCACAGGCCACCGTATTTGTTGAGGACCCGCCAAACCCATCTCATCATAAGGACCATGTCCATAAGACGGGACACGAGAATACCTAGGCCCCAGGTCCTTGGGAAAGCAGATATCTATCCACTTGACCATATGGTATTTCCGCAGTCCATCATCTGCCTACCCAAAAAAGCGTATTAGATCCTTATGAAAGGAGCTATGCAGACCTCCAGCAAAATATACACAGCTATGCAGACCTCCAGCAAAATATACACCCCCATTATATACATCGGGACACTAAAAAGGCACAAATCAATGATCATAGATTTACTTCCTTTGGATGTAAGTTAGATGCACCACGACTCAGACCTAGAGGCGACCCTCCCCATAAGCGCGTCAAAATCCTTAATGGGGATTGTCGAGTCAGACAACGGCATCCCCAGGTCAGCGACGGGGAAGGAGGACCGATTAGTCCCTTTAGTGATCCGGTAAACGAGCAGAAAGGATTCTCGCCTTTTTCCCCAGAGATGACCCTGAGTTATCGAACCCATGAGAGGATGGTACCCTTTAAGTCAAGGGTTTCTAACAAGCTTTTGCAAGAGAATTAAATTATAGCTTTTGACCGGATCAGGATCAAGTTGACACTAGAAACAATTATAATAAAAATAGGCATAGGTATGAGCAATTATGCTTACAACAATATATTTGTGACGGGACCATTATGATCTTAATTTGTGCCCTGGAAGTTATCCATCGCAATGTGCTTGCTACGTCTCAAAGTGGGGGGGTGTCCAAATTATGTCTTGACCGACATGCGTCTGATACATCTCCAACGTATCTATAATTTATGAAGCATTCATGCTATTATATTATCTGTTTTGAATGTTTATGGGCTTTACTAAGCACTTTTATATTATTTTTGGGACTAACCTATTAACCGGAGGCCCAACCCATATTGTTGTTTTCTTGCCCATTTCAGTGTTTCGAAGGAAAGGAATATCAAACGGAGTCCAAATGGAATGAAACCCTCGGGAGCGTTAGTTTTGGAACGGAAGCAATCCACGGGACTTGGAGTGCAAGTCAGGGAAGCTTCGAGGAGGCCACGAGGCAGGGGGGCGTGCCCACCCCCTGGGAGCGCCCTCCACCCTCGTGGGCCCCTCGTGGCTCCCCCGACCGACTTCTTTCGCCTATATAAGTCCATATACCCTAAAACCTTCGAAGACAACAATAGATCGGGAGTTCCGCTGCCGCAAGCCTCTGTAGCCACCAAAAACCTCTCGGGAGCCCGTTCCGGCACCCTGCCGGAGGGGGCATCCATCACCGGTGGCCATCTTCATCATCCTGACGCTCTCCATGACGAGGAGGGAGTAGTTCACCCTTGGGGCAGAGGGTATGTACCAGTAGCTATGTGTTTGATCTCTCTGTCTCGTGTTCTTGAGGTGATACGATCTTGATGTATCGCGAGCTTTGCTATTATAGTTGGATCTTATGATGTTTTTCCCCTCTACTCTCTTGTGATGAATTGAGTTTTCCCCTTGAAGTTGTCTTGTCGGATTGAGTCTTTAAGGATTTGAGAACACTTGATGTATGTCTTGCCGTGCTTATCTGTGGTGACAATGGGATATTCACGTGATCCACTTGATGTATGTTTTGGTGATCAACTTGCGGGTTCCGCCCATGAACCTATGCATAGGGGTTGGCACACGTTTTCATCTTGACTCTCCGGTAGAAACTTTGGGGCACTCTTTGAAGTACTTTGTGTTGGTTGAATAGATGAATCTGAGATTGTGTGATGCATATCGTATAATCATGCCCATGGATACTTGAGGTGACAATGGAGTATCTTGGTGACATTAGGGTTTTGGTTGATTTGTGTCTTAAGGTGTTATTCTAGTATGAACGCTATGATAGATTGAACGAAAAGAATAGCTTCATGTTATTTTACTATGGACTCTTGAATAGATAGAACAAAAATGATAGCTTTGAGGTGGTTTCGTACCCTACCATAATCTCTTCTTTTGTTCTCCACATTAGTGGCTTTGGAGTGACTCTTTTTTGCATGTTGAGGGATAGTTATATGATCCAATTATGTTATTATTGTTGAAAGAACTTGCACTAGTGAAAGTATGAACCCTAGGCCTTGGTTCCTAGCATTTCAATACCGTTTACGCTCACTTTTATCATTAGTTACCTTGATGTTTTTATATTTTTATATTACAAAAACCTATATCTACCATCCATATTGCACTTGTATCACCATCTCTTCGTCGAACTAGTGCACCTATACAATTTACCATTGTATTGGGTGTGTTGGGGGACACAAGAGACTCTTTGTTATTTGGTTGCAGGGTTGCTTGAGAGAGACCATCTTCATCCTACGCCTCCCACGGATTGATAAACCTTAGGTCATCCACTTGAGGGAAATTTGCTACTGTCCTACAAACCTCTGCACTTGGAGGCCCAACAACGTCTACAAGAAGAAGGTTGTGTAGTAGACATCAGCGTCCTGCATCAAGAGTTATTTGTCCAACTGAAGGCCCTATCTGTCACATGGAGTTGCCCTGGTAATTAAGGTAGCAATAATCAAACAAAAGCATTGGGCATTTAATGATTACACCTCTTGTATCCCCAGAGATAAGATCCATGTTACCGTATTAAACCCTTATGTCACTAGTGTTCAGTATAACATATCATGGTCTCCCTGCCCTTGGCTCTACGTGGCTTGCTCTCCATGATCCTACATACCTGTAGGGATGAAGAACGAGAACAATACATGAGACAACTGCGAAGCAATTTTATGCTACAAATACGGGGTGTTAATTCAAAGTACTTTGATGACCCACAAGTATAGGGGATCTATCGTAGTCCTTTCGATAAGTAAGAATGTTGAACCCAACGAGGAGCAGAATGAAATGACAAGCGGTTTTCAGTAAGGTATTCTCTACCAGCACTGAAATTATCGGTAACAGATAGTTTTGTGATAAGATAATTCGTAACGGGTAACAAGTAATAAGTGTAACGAAGGTGCAGCAAGGTGCCCCAATACCTTTTGTAGCAAAGGACAAGTCTGGACGAACTCTTATATAAAGCAAAGCGGTCTCGAGGACACATGGGAATAACTGTCAAGTTAGTTTTCATCATGCTCATATGATTCACGTTCGTTACTTTCATAATTTGATATGTGGGCGGACCGGTTCCTGGGTGTTGTCCTTACTTGGACAAGCCTCCCACTTATGATTAACCCCTCTTGCAAGCATCCTCAACTACGAAAGAAGAATTAAGGTAAATTTAACCATAGCATGAAACATATGGATCCAAATCAGCCACTTACGAAGCAACGCATAAACTAGGCTTTAAGCTTCTGTCACTCTAGCAACCCATCATCTACTTACTACTTTCCAATGCCTTCCCCTAGGCTCGAATTATGGTGAAGTGTCATGTAGTCGACGTTCACATAACACCACTAGAGGATAGACAACATACATCTCATCAAAATATCGAACGAATACCAAATTCACATGATTACTTATAACAAGACTTCTCCCATGTCCTCAGGAATAAACTTAACTACTCACAAAGCATATTCATGTTCATAATCATAGGGGTGATGAATATCATTAAGGATCTGAATATATGATCTTCCACCGGATAAACCAACTAGCGTCAACTACAAGGAGTAATCAACACTACTACCAACCCATAGGTACCAATCTGAGGTTTTGAGACAAAGATTGGATACAAGAGATGAACTAAGGTTTGAGAGGAGATGGTGCTGGTGAAGATGTTAATGGAGATTGACCCCTCTCGAGGAGAGGATTGTTGGTGATGACGATGGCTTTGATTTCCCCTCCGGGAAGGAAACTTCCCCGACAGAACAGCTCCACCAGAGCCCTAGATTGCTTCTGCCCAGGTTCCGCCTCGAGACGACGGCGCTTCATCCCGAAAGCTTCCTTACGATTTTTCCAGGTCAAAAGACACCATATAGCAGAATATGGGCACCGGAGACCTTCCAGGGGGCCCACAGGCCCTAGGGGCACGCCTAGGGGGTAGGGTGCGCCCCCAGGCTTGTGGCCACCGGGTGGGTCCCCCTATGGTATTTCTTTGTCCAATATTTTTATATATTCCAAAATAATTCTCAGTAAATTTTCAAGACATTTGGAGTTGTGCGAAATAGGTCTCTCAGATTTGCTCCTTTCCGGTCTAGAATTCCAGCTGCCAGCATTCTCCCTCTTCATGTAAAACTTGTAAAATAAGAGAGAAAAGGCATAAGTATTGTACCATAATATGTAATAACTGCCCATAATGCAATAAATATCAATATAAAAGCATGATGCAAAATGGACGTATCATACTTCCATCGATTCCTCCAACAAATACATTGGGTTGCAAGGCCTTGCCTCAACCCATAACCTTACCGAACTACTCACACATGGAGATCGGATCACACGAAGGAATCATTAAAGAACACATCATGACGATTGATTGATTGATAGTATGTCTTACGATAGATGCTGGATGTGATACACGATTACAAAGTATGGCTAGATGGCTGAGAACTATGGTGGTGATGAAGGTGGTGGCTATGGAGATGTAGATGGGAAATGGCGGTGAGATGACTGCTGCGAAGATGGCAATGTGGTGACTTGTTCTGGTGCTCATTTGGCATCGGTCCTTTTATAAAGGTTATTCAGGTGGACCAGGCACCTCCGTTGGTAGTGCATACCACCATCCATGCAAGCGGAGATGGTCATATGGAACACCATATTTTACGCTGGCTACTCTGTTGCACCTCCCACTTGATCTACTATATCTCCACTTTACTCCTTTCCATGTATTTACTTGATTTCGTCCACAAATAGGTCATTTACCGTGGAAAAAATAAATATCGTATATTTGGAATCCTTCGCCGAATATCTCGATTTTTATGAAATATCTTGGTTTAAACTCTAGATGAGTGTAAAAATATCACTCATCAAGGACAACTTGCAATTAAGGTTGCCCGCAATCTGCTGCTGATGGTCGGCAAAGAACCCTAACACCACCACCTCACTTTTATCAAAACTGATCTTAAGGCCAAACATAGCCCAGAGTAGATGAGTAGGAACTTGAGGTTGATGATGTCAAGTTTAGATCCCTCCACCATGATCATTGTATCATCCGCATATTGGAGGTGAGTAAAACCACCTCTAGGGATGATATGCCCAACCACACCAAAGATGTGGCCGACCATCCTAACCTTATCTAGGATAGCTGCAAGGGTGTCAAACACAGGGTTGAAGAGGACAGGGAAGATAGGACCCCCTGCCTCACCTTGCGGAAGACCTAAAATATTGTCTAACTTCCCCATTAATATTAATCATTGTATTGCTTCTCCTGATCAATTGCGATCCATGAACACCAATGGTCGTCCAGCTCTCTCCGCTCAAGGCCTAAGCGGAGTAAAGACAATTCAAGGCAGTCATATGCCTTTTGGAAGTCTCTTAAGGAAAACGCGTTTCCTACGTTGTACTCTCTCTGTAAACAAATATAATAGCATTTAGATCACTAAACGCTCTTATATTTCTTTACAGAGGGAGTACCTTAACTTCATGGATCATTTCATGAAGAGCTAGGATTCCATCATGTGTACGAAGCCCCTTCTAGAAGGCAGACTAGCAAGGGTGGGAGAGGCTTTCTACCACCTTGGCAAACCGCATCACACACACCTTCGAGGCAATCCATTGGATCATATTAATCACCGTGATTGGCCTACAGTGTAGGTTATTCATCGCCCCAACTATTTTGGAGATCAAGGTAATGGCACCATAGTTTAGGCAGGACATGTCCAACGTTCCAATATAGAATTCATGGAACATTGGCATGATTACCGGCTACAGCTGCACCTAGAACTTTTGAAAAAAGGGGACTAGAAGGCCATCTATTCCAGATGTCGAACTAGCCTTCGTATATGTAAAGCCAATATGGTAACATGTACCGCCCGCCGCCGCAAACACAGGAAGAGGGAGGATGCTTTGGTGGTGGTCGATCACCCAGTTCTTTGTCTGCCAAAGTGTGTGACTCGGCGGGTGATGGTTGTGCAATCGCCTCCGCCCTGGCTGGTGTAGAAGATTCCGCCATACTAATTAGCTGCCACGAAGCTCTATCCGTAGAAGCAGCCTCCACCTACCATCATAGCCGACCATCACATCTTGTACAAACATCGACCTCAATGGGGACAACAACTTCACGGAGTCGCGGTCGCAGATGATCCGTGAGCATAAGACAAAGTCGCTCACCAATCGATGGTACACCATTCAAGAGGCCGTGAGTAAGAATTGTGGCTATTACAAACAATTGCAAGTTTGGTGGCCAAATGGTGTGGCTTCCATGACATTGTAGGTCTTTTTTGCTCTATGTGTGTTAAGCATTTGACCGCATATGCTCTATGTGTTGGTCATTTGGTCGGATATGCTACTAGTTGATCATCCCTTTTCTTTGTGGGCCAATTCCAGTTCTGCCCCTAACTTGAACCCACTACTTAGTTTTGCCCCTAGTTTTTGGGTATGCTCAGTTTTGCCCCTCCGCCATCAGTGCCACTTATAGAAATGCCCCTCCGCTCCGTTTCCGTCTAGTCAAGGTTGTTTAACCGCTAACTGGCCCTCAGTTTGACATATTTGCCCCTCTGTTCTTACATGTGGGCCATCTATTACCTCTTCGCTTCACTCTCTCTGCTCTTCTTCAACCTCTCAACGGCTCGATTTGGAGAGCGACTGCAGCAGGATTCAGAGGCCGACGGTGGGTCGATTTGGAGGGTGACGACATGTGCACGTCGAGCTTGTCGATGGCTTGTGAGGTAAGTGTTGCTCGTCGATGGATCGATCTAGGGGATTTCTATCCCAATTAGGGTTCATCAGTTTGGGGATTTCTTGTGTTTAGGTCGATGGTGTTGGGATTGTTCAGTTTCAATCCGAGTTCTACCTCCCCCATCCGTCATTCTCTGGGATGGAGATGAGCATGATGCGGCGGTGCCCCAGGCACGGTCTCATCCCCGCTCGTCGCGTCACCTGGGGAGGTGCAAGCACAGGAAGAAGATTCTTAGGCTGCCCCCTAGATGTAAGGGATTACCTCTCATTCCCGCTCTGTCTGTCCTCTCATTTTGCTTTCATTATTTACTGATTTTTTTGTATAATGTAAGATATAATTCTGCAACTCCCTGATGAATGCGACTGGGTAGTTTGGATTGATCCCCCTCCCACAGATTGTGTTGCTCATGCATTTGTGGATTGGAGAAAAGCTGGCTAAAGGCCCATGATTTAGAGAGGAGGTTGATGTACTTAATAAAGAAGAACAAGAAGCTCAAGTTGAAGATCAAGAATAGAAATGAGTTTATGCAAACATGGGGATTTCTCATAGTAATTGGCATTAGCATTCTGGCATCAGTTTTTCTGAGTGGTTTAAGAATCCATACTAACTGGATTGTGGTATGTAATGAAAGGGATTGTAATGAAATGTAATGTATTGTTGTGTGAGCACATTGGAAATGAGTTTCATCTCGTGTAATGTGACAAGTTTTATCTGGAAATGAGTTTGTTATGTTGAGTATATTGTGTTCCATTTGGTAGCAATGTAGTAATGCGACAAAAATTGACAGTGCAGTAGTAATGTGATAGAAATGACAGTTAAATGGGCACACCAGCAGCTGGACCAAACATAGGACATGATCACATTGAAACATAAGAGAGTTCACAGCATTGTGCCACAACAAATTTTGACAGCATTACAACTAGGGCCAATTCTAGTACATGACCTTACAGTTTTCACACCCACAACAAATTTTCATCATCATTACAACTAGTACCACATCTACTTGTTCTTCTTGCTCCTGGTGTTGCAAGCTAGGTTTGAAGAGAGCCTAGAACTCCTCCGCGTGCTCACAGTTTTACTCACAACCTTGTTTGGAGTAGAAGAACTGGTAGGATTATTGCTTCCAGTGACAGAACCTATAGTCTCCTCTTCTGCAATTTTGAACTTCTTCTTAAGTGGCGACTATCCCCTCTCAGCTGGTCTTTTGTAGTTCTTTCTTGGGCTGCAAAGTCACAAACAAATGGGAGAGGTTAGTTAGCAAACATTGAATAATTTAGGAAATAACTTCAAAAATAAACCGAAAAAAGTACCTGACTGCGCTACTGACTGTTGTTGCATCTCCATCAGTAGCAACATTTGCATTTGCATTTACATCATCTCCATCAGTTGCAATTGCATTTGCAGCATCTCCAGTACTTGCATTTTTTGCATTTACATCATCTCCAGCACTTGCATTTGCATTTGCAGCATCTCCAGCACTTGCATTTGCATTTGCATCATCTCCAATACTTGCATTTGCATTTACATCATCAGTAGCAGCATCTGGCACAGTTTCATTAGTAGCAGCAGTTGCATCAGTAGCAACATCAGTTGCTTCATCATTTCTAACCAGAGGCTCATCATCAACATTATCAGCACCCCAATGTTCTTCCTCTCCAAATGCAGGGTCAATGGACTCTTTGTAGTGGCTTCCTTTGTGCCCAAGCTTCCCACATCTTGAACACTTATTATTTCTTCCTCCAAGTCCTTTTCCCTCTGATTTTGCCCTAATTCTTGTCTTCCTAGGTCTACCAGGTGGCCTATTTTGCAATGGAGCACTCAATTTAAATCCTGGGTCTACAACACCCCATTGTTGCTTACCCTCCAGAAGTGGCAGATTATCAGTATAAGTGGCCTTGAATTTTGCCACAGAGAAATACTCGTGAACATACTGATCAATCTCACTAACTGGACCTCTCATTGAAGTGATAAACTACAGTGCATGTATGCATGGTTGTCCTGTTATTTGCCACTTTCTATAACTACAAGTATGTGTTTGCAAATTAACAGGATATCTCCACTCTCTTTTTTCCTTGTCAATTGCAGTAGTTTCTGCCTCAAATGTGCTTCTTTTCACTATGGACATATCAAGGTCTTTTGATTTTGCATGAAGCATAATCATGATTTTGGGGATTATGATGTGCCCATTGTATGTGCCAGCTGCAATCTGCTATCTCAAGTCAAACTTTTCCATTATGAACTGCCTAATTTTGTCAAGCAAGTCCACAATGTGTATCCCCTTCCACTTCTTAATTTTGGAATTGAATGACTCGGCTAAATTGTTATTGACATAATCAATTTTGCATATTTCATTGAACAGGGCCCTGGCCCATAGTTTGCTATGATGCTCTTCTAGGTACTCTTTCACATCAGGTTTGTTGTATAGCTGTCTAAGATGATAATTGTGTTTTTTGATGCTATATGTCAATTAACAGGGCCACAAATTATCATCAATTTTTTTCTAACTCAACATCACATTGGACTGGGACCCAAACAGAACTATCAATATCCCAATACCTGAATTCAACTGCATCATGTATTCCCCACGGGTATTTAGCACAGATATGAGATCTAAACTGCACAAACTTCAGTGTGCTCTCCACTACCAAAGGAAATGAAAATCATGTGTTCACTTCTTTTGTACCAGCAGGAACTAGAAGAGGTGTTTCCATTCTACAATCCAAACATATATAGTCCACCCTACAAATGACCATGAAAAACAGAAAAAAAAAATATGAACCAAATGAGCACTACGAACGCAGATGAACACTAGGAATCAAACTGAACTACAATACCTTTAGCATGCTTCAGATATGAAAGTACTGCACTTACCCTTTCGGACTTGTGCTCCCTTCATGGCCTCCGCCGACGCCACAACCACCGTCAACCTCCATCCGCGGTGGTTGGCTCCAAACCGCAACACAACTCACATAAAGAGTTAGGTCCACCGAATCTCCACCGTGCTCGCCATTGATCTGGAGTTTTCCATGGTGGGGATCGAAGTCGATAGGGTTCGGGTGAGGGGCGATTTGGGGGAGAGAGCTAGGGTTAGGGTCGAGTGAGAGAAAGAGCAGAGAGAGAGTGAAGCGAAGAGGTAAGAGAGGGCCCACATGTAAGAATGGAGGGGCAAATATGTCAATTTGACGGCCAGTTAGCGGTCAAACAACCTTGACTAGACGGAAACAGAGCGGAGGGGCATTTCTATAAGTGGCACTGATGGCGGAGGGGCAAAACTGAGCATACCCGAAAACTAGGGGCAAAACTGAGTAGTGGGTTCGAGTTAGGGGCACAGATGTAAATGTCCCTTTCTTTGTAGCCCGGTCATGCGGTCACATTGTTCTTAAATGTGGAGAAGAATTTCATCTTCATGCGTTGTTGGTTGAAGTTGAATGCGCACCACAAGTAGCTCATTGTCGTTGCTAATTCCGTCAAAACCACCACCATGTCCAATGTATGAGAAGATGGTGATCCAACAGAAGGTCTTGCTCCGGCAAGGATGACTAGGAACCGGGGAGGAAGTGAGAGGATGAGCGAAGGTTCGAGGACTCATGGCGAAGAAGGAGACATGCGTCAAGTGCAATGAATTCCAAGAGGAAAAGTAGGCTGAGCGGTTTGACAAGTTCATCGTGGTGCAAGAGAAGTTGATCGAACTCCAAAAGAAGAAAGTTGAGCTCGTGGCCGCTTCGGAGGACACCAAGATGTTGATCATGAAGGTGTCGGACTAGGATCCTGATGCAACCAAGATCATGTAAGCCTACCATGCTATGATGTTGAAGCACTTGGCGACCGATTTGGAGGAGCCGTCCGGCGAGGAGTTGGTCTCACAGTGAAGAATTTGGTACGAACAACCAGTCTAGGAGGCAAACAAAAGGTTTTTTGCACGGACATCTGGACTAATAACTTTTGAGATCGGCCGCATGTACAAAAAATTATGAATATGTGACATCCAATGCATTTTGACTGTGGTTGCATATGTTTACACTTCATATAAATTAATATTGATCTATATATGCATGTCAAATGAAAGACGTCAAATTGCGATGGACATTTGATATATAGGGTTTGATGGCTGGCTTGCGCATGGACATTTAGAGTGTCTGTTTTGATGAAGGGCGTTGGAGATAGTCTAACTAAAATGGGAGGCAGCATAGTCCAATGCTGCCATACGGGAGTTATACAGAAGCATGTATAATATAGACTACACAGTAACGGTTGTGACCTGAGCTGGCGGCCATACTGCAACGACGTGTCACAGTGTTGCAACGACGATGCGAATGAGGCGACCGTCGATGTTGTGGCGGCTTTCAACGATGTTGCGGGCACCGATGGGCGGGGGTGCCCGATGGTGCTACGGTTTTGGCATAGGATTTTTTTTGCTTTTGTCACTTTAGTTTTTGCCCACTTTGCTTATGCCACTCTAGATTTTGGCTTCTCACTTTTGTTGCTCTTCACTTTTGATAATATATCAAATGTCATTCCATAGCAAAAGCAATAATTTTTCATTTCACTTTTGCCACTCTTGGCTTTTGATAATGCATTATAATTGTCACTCTGGAAATTTTTCTTTTGTCACATAATGGCAACTGTGATGTATTGTCAAAAGCTAAGAATGACAAAAGTGAAATGTCAATTTCTAGAGTGGCATATAGTCGTACTGAGTGTAGCACTGTTGTATGGCTACACAGAGGACCCCATGTATAGAGAAACTCTTGCCTCTTAACTGTAATCCTATCATTTTGGAATAAAACTTTTTCTCCCTGCAAAAAAAAACCTAGAGTGGCATAAGTAAATGGGCAAAAATTAGAGTGGCAAAACAAAAAAAAATTCCTTCGGCATATGCGGAGGAAGTGGGGAGGAGGGAAGGCTGCGCCCGACCGATTCTGACTGATTTTCACCTATCCTGCTCATTGTTTTGCCAGTGGGACTGAAGCAGCAAGCAAACAGCCTCGCCCATGGATCGTATGCATGCACGTACAAACGAGACACAGGGCGGGCATTAAAGAGACGATATACTATATCGGTAGATCATCCATGATTCCATGAACGTTGAATTAAAGTACACTACGTGCATGGAATCAGGCCGCTCTCAGACCGAAGGCGTCGCCCAGCCGCCGGGACTAGTTTTGGACGTGAGACGAGGAGAAGAATCTAGGCAAAATTGACAAATTTGACCTATGGACGAAGTCAAATCACAGAATGAACTGCCCGTGAAACTATTTCACGCGGCTGACCTTTTTGTGTGACGCCCGACACGAAGGCGCCACACTACACTGTGCAACGCCTCACAGATAGGCGCTACACGTCTGGCCAGCGTCGCACCCGTGTGATCCGAAAATTACTAAGTCAGTGTGCAGCGCCTGAGAGCTAGGCGCCACACTATACAGTGTAGCGCCTAGCTTCTAGGCGTTGCACTAGTGGTTGCTTCATTTTGTAGTGCAACCACTAGTGCAGCGCCTGAGAGCTAGGCGTCACACTATGCAGTGCAGCGCCTAGCTCGTAGGCTCTGCACAATGACTTAGCAATTTTTAGGCAGTTTGGGGTGCAACGCTGGCCAGGCGTGTAGCGCCTATCTGTGAGGCGTTGCAAAGTGTAGTGTGGCGCCTTCGTGTCGGGCGTCACACAAAAAGGTCAGCCGCGTGAAATAGTTTCACGGACAGTTCATTCTGTGATTTGATTTCATCCATAGGTTAAATTTGTCAAATTTGCCAAGAATCTAGCACATGCCCACGCTACCCACACTACGCCATCCGATTCATGCATGCACTGCACTGCACTGCACGGTCGAGTCAATTGAATTCGTCCATGCGCGCATGCAGGCGCGCACGGCGACAAGCGTGAGAAACTGTGGGCGGCGTGGGCCGCCGGATTGAGTGGCCGGCTCTGTTGGTGGATGGGTGCGTCGCTGCGTGCAGGGAACGGACCACGGTGCGTGGACCACGGTGCTGTGCGTGCAACTGGTAGTACAACGTACGCGCGTGATGGATGGATGGATGGATGGATTCGACGCCCCGCTGCGCTGATGCCTGATGGGGTACCAACTATGGCCGGCCGGGCCTATTTCTCGGCGGTTCAGTGGGGATCGACACGAGTGTCCCGTGTAGCCGGCTGCAGGGAGGATGAGCTTGATATGCTACCAATCGTGCGTGCCGCGGGTCCTGGGCTTCCTTGGTGCCGGCCTCTCACTAGTTTGCTTTCCAAACTACTTACCCTCAAACCACCTGTAATCGTCTGAACCACACGATCCGAACATGTTTGTCATCAAACGCGGTCTTATGCCGGTCTGCAGTCCGGTTTGACATGTTTTTCTCGCAAACCGAAGACAAAGTGGAGGGCATTGCGATCATTCGGACGCTGCCACGCCTGCTCCTGTAGCCCATAAAAAAACCACTCGCCTCTCCCGTACTTTCCAACAAAAGCCTCCACCGCTTGTCGCGTAACATTCATGCTGGCCTAGAGTATGCAGCGACCGACATTGATGTCGCTCGACGTGACCGGACGTGAGGGAGACGTCGACGGACGCAGCTTCTCGGGCCTCGCCGCTTCAATACAGTCGCCGCGTCCCGAGAAACCAACTCCGACCGTTGCGCCGCATTGAAGTGGGCTGATCGCCCCTTCTCTTGGTCGTGGTCGTGACTATTTAAGTCGCGCGCCATCGATGCACGTCCACATCTCCTCCTCTCCGAGCCACTCCTCCTCTCCGAGCCCCTACTCCTCTCCGAGCCGCAAAAACTCCAGGGGCGATGCCAAAGTTGTGGTTCTCCGCGCTGACAGGCGGAGGCGATGGCGGTGACAGTTCTTCATAGGGCGGATCTTGGCGCCGCCACTCTCGCCCCTCGGCATCCACGACGCCCGGCTCCTCTGGCAAGGAGGAGATCATCATCTCCTTCGGCGACGATGAGGACCAGATGCCGCCGCAGCAGCCGGGCATCGGCCCCGCCTCCTCGTGGAGTCCACTTTAACAGTTGAAGAATTCGTCCGTCTGATGGAGATCATGACAAAGTGTTCGCTCCATGAAATGGACCCGGTGCCACCATCGCCGACACAAGTGAAGGAGGAATCGGTGTCGCCCCCGCGCAACCGCGACATCCAGATCGGGCGTCGCATAAAAGAGGAGCCGGCATCGCTCCCACGCAACTGCGGCATCCAGATCGGACGCCGCATCAACAACAAGCCCGCGTCGCCGCCGACACACAGCCAGTACGCCTGCGTTGACAGGCCGGCATTGCCGCCCAACTGCAACCGCCGCCCCATCGCAATCGTCATCCCGTCAAGGAGGAGTTGCCGCCCGCGATCACGAAGACGCGGGGCCGCATCCTCCGCTACCTCGGAGGCGGCGGTGTCGGCGGTCCCTTGGGTTCGAGGGTCGTCGTTTTCGAGAGGAGCGAGCGGCGAGGCAGCAGGCGCGGTGCAAACCGGCACGCCGCCGCCCGCCGCTCCCCATTCGCGAAGTTTGACGCGAAGTCGGAATGGGCCCGCAACGATCTGGACCTCGGCCGCTTTGTCACTAGTGCGGAGACGGACGCCAGGTGTCACCGTCTTGACGGTGAGCTCGCCAAGATCGGCAAGGAGTGGCGCTCAGCGGCTGCTCCGCAAATGCCTGCAGGGGCAAGGTCACCTGCAGGGCCCCGCCTGCGCTGTCGGCATTGGTCGTGGCGGCCCTCTGCACCGCGCAACAGGAGGTGGAGCGGCTCCTTCACGAGTGGCAGGCAACCGCTCGATAAGGCTGCCACGGGCCCTCCGACGCCCTTCCGCCGCTGGAGGGACGACGACAACGTCACGGACGTCAACGACGATGCGGCAGGGCAGGGTGGCCACACATACTAGGTGATCGTCCGGTACAGGGTTTAGGATTATTATTTTCGAGTTTTTAGTTAAACAGTCAAAATATCAACCTTTTTATGTAATCTACGTTTGAGCTTAAGTAAATTTCGTCTTATTTGCATGATTTTACCGGTTTGTTTAAATCCGCTTTGAATTATATGTGGGTAGCATTGGATGGCCGACTCCCGCATCTATGTACATGGACTGCCTGTCTAAAGACGAATGCGGGAGCAAATTTACGGATCAGCATTGGAGATGCCCTTACCTCCATGGTTGTTTCTACAGTTTTTCTCCGAAATGGCCAGTTAGAAAAAAACATGTTTGCCTTTCTTGCGAGGACATATTTTGAGTTGTGATTGTTTGAACAGCTAATTTATCAGCGCGTGGCATTTAGACAAAATTTAACGAGTTGTTTTCATTAGACATATCATATCATGTGTTCCTCACTGTCAAAAATAAATCATATTATGTGTTCCTTTTTAGTGGATCAGGGCACTGTTAAAAACTCTGGAGTAGTGCCTTTTTAGAGATTTTCTGAGTGGACCCTAATATTGTGTTCATGTTCACTCAGAGAGTTCACCCGGGCGAACTATTGCTCCCTATGGAAGGCCATTCGAGCGAGCACCACTATAATTTATTATTTAAAAAAAGAATTACCCCAGCCTTGGCATTAAATTAATGCATATAGCCATATTATTAAGCAAAAGCAAGCAGTCAACGGGCATTAAATTCTTACTCGCAAGTAGAACTCAAATGAAGAAAAATAAAAAAATGCCACAACCGGCAAAAATATGTCAAGATGACTAAACATCTGTCATATTATTGAAGCGTCATCCAAATCGGTTTTGAGTATGCTGTGCCAACGGTTGCACCCAAAAGTCATATGCTTCTTGGCTTTCGCATGACTGAGTAACAACCACATATGAATCCAAACAGTTGCTTTGTAGATGACCTGCAAAAAAAGCCCTATAGTGTGCAACGCTATATGGTAGTGTTGCCCAGTGGCGAAGACAGGGGGGCCAGCAGGGCCCATGGCCCCCCCTAACATTGTTGTATTAAGCCTAATATGCATGCTAATAGATTTACAATGGTTGCAAAAATGGTGTATTCTTATGAGCTGGCCCTCCCCAGCAAGGATTTACTACACTTGGCCCTCCTCATACTATATTCCTGGCTCCGCCACTGGTGTTGCCCAAAATATCACTCCTAGCGAATACTCAAGAACTGCCATGATAAAACAGATACATTTGACATGCTATTGTGTACACATTTGTTATGTTGTAATGAATATTTGTCATGCTAGCAAGATGATTGTCAGGATTTGCCATGACACGGCAGAGTAATTGTTATGCTTTTTGGGATTTGTGTCGATGCAACATGTAGAGTTGCCAGCCTAAAAAGGAAAAATTCCAACTGGTTCAGGATTTGCTATATTGGCAGAAAAAAATTGCCATGCTACATCAAAGGGAAATGGTGAGTATGTCATGTTTCTAATTTGCCATCCGAATGTGTTCGCTCAGTTGCCATCCTGAGCGACCCATCTATTGTTGTTAGCTCGTGCTTCATTCAAAGGGATGCATGGAAGCCAACATTGATTGCCACATGTCTTGCTTTGAGATCCATACACGAAAATTGAACGTGTCACAACGTGTTTGCTAAAAAAAACTCTGAGCTAACATCAGATCATTAACATTAAGTTTTTTCAGCATAGAGAATTTCCGAGTTATGATGACTATGGCTATCGACATTTACTAGGTAGACCGGACTTGCATGCATTTTCTAGCACAGAGAGAACTTGGCCCGATTTAAAGCAATTGACCTACCACACATAAGCCCTAGCTTGTGGATAGTGGGCTTCATTTTTTCTGAACACTTGAGCAACCTTTTATTGCTCAAATATCATATCATATATACGAATATCCTTAAATACTTGAGAAGGACTAATGATGCGTTCCTCACTCATGGAGGTGAGGATGAGCTCGTTGTAGAGAGTTGCACCGATGCTACTTCCCAAATCGGTAAGGGTGATTGCGATCGCAATCTAGGTTTGTGTTCATTTTGAACGGACGAGCGGTGAGCTGGAAGAGTTCCAAGCAAGATATGGTTGATGATTCTGCAATGGAGGTTCAGTACATTACAACTTCTGAAGCTGCAAAAGATGGTGTTTGGGTGAGGAATTTCATTTATGTGCTTGGTGTGGTTCAGGGCTCATCCAACCAATTTGACCTCCGTTGTGATAGCAGTGCTGCTATTGCACAAGCCAAGGAAGCATGGGACCATCAGAAGGCCAGACACATGCAAAGGTGATTTCACCTCATTCAAGACAATGTTGAGAGAGGTGATGTAAATATATGCAAAGTTCACATGGATGCAAATGTTGTTGATCCATTGACTAAGCATCTCCCCTAGCTAAAGCATGAGACACACATGAGGGTCATGGGATGTGACGCCCGGATAATTAAGCTACAGTAAACCCTCGTTAATGGTGCCATGTCATCACATTACTATTGCTAATCCTCGGTTGATCCAAGTCACAATCCAAATTCAAATTTAAAATAAAAGTCCAAGACTCAAATTTCTCAAACACGCAAAATAAAATGTTCAAAGTGTGCCAAATATTCCATAACTAATTATGGTGGTGACCCAAAACTTTTTAAAGTATTTTAGTGCTCTTTTCTGAATATAACAGTGGCTAAAATTAATTATTAAATGCTTTTTAAATTATAAAAACACAAGACTATTTCAGTTGAACCTGAAATCTAAATGTGGCAGTGGTATAATTAGTAAAACCATTTTAGGTGTTGTTCCTGTATTTTATAGATCTAATTCACTATTCAAGAATAAAAGAAAACTAAAATAGTAAAAAGAATAAAGGTAAAGCAAAAAAAACACAAAACAAAGGAAAACAAAATAAAAGGCCTCCCCACTCCCCCTGGGCCTCGGCCCATCCCACCCCAACCGGCAAGCCCACCCCCTCGCGGTCGTCTTCTGTTCGACCGACCGAGGGGATTGCCCCAGCCGGACCACCTCGCCGGCGACGCCCCGACGAGGGGATAAGGCAGGCGCCCCCCCCCCCCCCCCCCCCCCTCTTGGCCGCGTCAGCCCCACTTCCCCCCACACGTAGATATTTTCCCTCGCCCCCTCTCTCCCTCGTCACACTCCCTCGTGCCCAGATCCGCCATCGACGAACGCCGTCGGCGCCGCCATCCGTCTCCACCAGGACGACCGGCAACCACCGTGCCCGTTCGTCGAGTCCGCGTGCTCCTCCACCATCCCCTACGCCGCCTGAGACCACCCTTTGGAGCTCAACGCCTCTGCAACGGGCTCCTCGTCGTTGTCCCGTCCCCGACCGCCTCCACGATGACGCGCGCGAAGACGCTCCGACCACTTCGTCCTCGCCTCCCTGGCCCCGACCTCGACCACCACGACCACCGCCGCTGCTTCACCGCGCCACAGCACCGCATCGACCGTCCCGTCTTCAACCCCGAGGTCCGGCGCCGTTCGCCGTCGTTTCCGTCGCGCCTGCTGCTCCTAACCTCTCGACGGGCCTCCTTGTGCCTCCTCGGTGAGCACCACGTCCAAACTCCCCTTCTCCTCTTCGATTTGACGCCGTAGGATGCTGCGACCGACTCGCCCGAAGCTCCGCGCGCCCGTTCCTCCCCTGTACGCGCTCGCGCTCCCCTGGCCCGCACACGCACGACGCCGTCGCTGTCATCTCGCACTCACGCCGGAACGCGCTCGCCGGGATCCCCTACTACGCCGGGGCCACAGCCCTGCTCGTCCGCCCGCGCCTCCAATTACGAGCACGCGCGCTCCCCTGCACGCCCGGCGCTACTCGCTGCTCACCGCGCCGGTCGTGCCTTGCGCGTGCGCACGCGCCGGCGTGCGTGCCTGCTGCTACCAGCGGCTACTGCTTCTGGTTGCCCACTGCTGCTGCCGCTTGCTACTCGTCTACTGCTACTGATCCTAACTGATGATAGCAACTGTAGCTAATAGCTAGCTTTTTAGTTTTTACATTGAGTTTTTTTTTTGCGGGAAATGTTTTTACATTGAGTAACCCCCTAAACAACCCCTAAACTTTGGTTAAAAAACTGTTAACAAGGCTAAAAATAATATTAGTAGAAAGTACACTTGACAATGCTTAAATGTGTCCACTGGACCAAATCCATTTAATGCATGGAATAAATCCTATGAAAATTACAAAATGCTATCTTTTGTTAGCAGAAAACAGAAGTGTGTGTGCGTGTGTGTATTCTGTGTGTGCGGTGGCCGGCCGGCTCTCCGTTAGCTAATTAGTACTCCTACTTGTTAGTCTAATCAGTGGTTAGGTATAGTGCAAATGACAGGTGGACCCCCCCTCTAAATATCCACTTAAAAAGAAAATGCAAGATATGTGTGAATGACACCTAGGCTCCATCTACAGTTTTGACCAGTCAACAGTCAAACTGTTGACTGTTGACTGCATTGTTGACTGAGTCAACTGGGACCCCCTGGACCCACTGTCATCCTCTTGTGCACTGTTGGGTGCACTGCACCAGGTGCACCTAGCAATTTACCTTTTTTTGAATTAATAATAATTTCAGAATATTAATAAAACTTTAAAAATTAATAGAAATTAAACCGTAGCTCGGATGAAAAAGTTTTATACATGAAAGTTGCTCAGAATGACGAGACGAATCCAAATACGCGGTCCGTTCGTCCGCCACACGTACCTATCTTAGCAAACGTTGAACTTTTCCCCTCCGGTTCATTTGTCTGACAGACGTCCGGAACCGGGAAAACTTTCCCGGATGTTTCCCCCTTCGCCAGTATCGCCTAGCACTGCGTTAGAACACCTCTAGCCCCGCTTATAATCATGTTGTGCATATGTTTGCCTGTATTTACTGTTCTTCCCCCTCTTCTCTTCGGTAGACCCCGAGACCGCTGCTGATGCCGCTGTGATCAACTATGTCGACGACGACCCCTTCTTCTTGTCTGAGCAACCAGGCAAGCCCCCCCTTTGATCATCTCGATATCGCCCATTCTATACTCACATGCTTGCATTAGATTTTGCTACTGTTATTGTTTGCTCCTATTCTGATGCATAGCCTGCTTTTGTACCTGCTTTTGTTACCTACCTGTTTATCCTAAACTGCTTAGTATAGGTTGGTTAGTGATACATCAGTGACCCCCACTTGTCCTTGTTGCCCCTGCTTCATCATCGACGCCTCGATCGACGTGATCGACGACCAGAGCCCGACACCTCACATCACATCACGCCCCTTTAGTTGCTCGACTCTGCAGGGCTACTATCGAGTGCCGAGGGTGATCCCTCCTAACGCACTCCTGATGATAATTCTGTAGTGTAGCTATTCGGTGTGGTCATCGAGGGTGGTTCCTCTTTCACCATTCCTGATACGGCTCTGTCGTGCAACACCTCAAGTGTGAACCTCGAGGGTGGTCCCTCTTATGTTCACCTTGATGATTACATTGAGTGGAATCCACCGGGGGTGATTCCTCGGGTTTTCCCCCTTAATGTCTGGACACACAGTTACCTTGATTTTACTGGAGACCGTTGAGAAGGCCTGGCGGGCCCGGAGAGCACCCGTGCGATGTGACAGTGGCGGCTGGCTGTTTAGCGGTATCACCCGGGAGGGGGTGATAGCTCCGGACTTGTCCCGACAGCCGTCACTCCTTTTAATAATGCACTAACAGGTTTGGGTATTTGTTCTGAGTTGGCCTTTGGCCTTTACGCACTAACCACCACGCGAGAATAGTTATGGGCCTCGACGTCGTGGTATCAGCCGAAGCTTTGTCCGACGTCCAGTTCAGCATTGTGGCACAGTCGGATCGTGCCATCCACTACACGGGTGGTGCTGGTATCCACCCTGCACACAACGATCCGGAGTGCAACGGGCGATGGGCCCAGACCCCGGAGTGCTTAGGATGTAGACTGGCGGGGACCTTTCTGCTGAGCCTAGGTCGGGCCGCGACGTGTTGATCGTCCGAGGGTGGGCATTGACCCCAGAAAGGTGTGTCCGGCCAGAGTGATCGAGCGTGTTGGGTAACGTGGTGCACCCCTGCAGGGAAGATCTTTATTCGAATACCGTGTCCTCGGTAATGGATGTTCAGACTTATATCCTGATCTTATACAACTAGAAATGGATACTTGATATGTGATGGATATGTGGCTCCGGGATTGCTTTCTCACAGGGAGTCGAGGAAGGATCTCTGGGCATTAATGTTACAACATGCTTGTTAATTATAAACTGTTATTCTTTACTCTTCTACATGCTGCAAGATGCTTGGAGCTGCGTGAAGATGCTAGTCTTCGATAGGCTAGGCTTTCCCCCTCTATTCTGGCATTCTGCAGTTCAGTCCACATATACAAACCTTCCATTTGATACCAGTGCATACTTAGTATAGATCTGATGCTTGCGAGTACTTTGGATGAGTACTCACGGTTGCTTTGCTACCCCTTTCCCCCCTTCTTTCTTCTTTCCAGTTGATGCAACCAGATGGTGGATCCATGGAGCCAGATGCCACCCCCGCCGACTACTACTACTACCCAAAGGGTGCCTTCTACTACGTGGAGCCGGTTCATGGAACGACGACTAGGAGTAGTTAGGAGGTCCCAGGCAGGAGGCCTTGCCTCTTCGATTGTTGATGTTTGTGCTAGCCTTCTTAAGGCATCCTTGATTAACTTATGTTTGTACTCAGATATTGTTGCTTCCGCTGACTCTTGCGTATCGAGCTTGTATTCGAGCCCTCGAGGCCCTTGGCTTGTAATATAAAGCTTGTATTATTTTATTTGTGTCTAGAGTTGTGTTGTGATATCTTCCCGTGAGTCCCTGATCTTGATCGTACACATTTGCGTGTATGATTAGTGTACGATTGAATCGGGGGCGTCACATGGGACTACAATGCCTAAATGATTGACTCTAGTGGAAGTGGGAGACTGTTGGGGATATGATCAATCATGACATGATGATATTTCCCTATGTATTCATGAGTTATCCATATTGTCCATATTGTCCTTGAACATCATCAGTGAAATGTATCAATAAATATGTGACTTGATTGTGAGACTATATATTGTATGATGATTGTTTGACTAGTATACGATTTGGTTGATGGCTATCTTTCACACGTCACGGGCATGGAAATGCTTACCTGATAGTATGGACTCAGGGATAGAGATCATCGAGTCGAACAGACCTACTTTGATACGCAATGAGATATTGTCATTTGTTAGTCTCAAGTACTATGTATATGCCACGTCCTAGACCTGAGGTCCTAGCATGTTCTCGAGGTGAGGACGAACCCATTTAGGGTCTATCAAATGCTACTTCGTAACTGGGTAGTTATAAATGTAGCTTTTGGATGAGTCATAAGTCATGCCGCGAGACATGGTTGACCAAGACGGGATTTGCCCCTTTGATAAGAAGAGATGTTCTCTGGACCCTCTTGAGTTATCAGATTCGGAAAGTATGGCCATGCGACCTGGGTTTAGTGCTAACCTGATTCGGGAATCTTGATCACAGTTTCGAGAAGAGAGGTCGAGCTACTACAAGGGTGCCAAGTAGTCATCTTTAGACATACATTGGAGTTGACACATTCAGCTAGGAGCCACCACTAGCTATCGATTCAGGCAATGTCCATGTGTACGTGAACCTATAGGGTCGCACGTTTAAGGGGCAAGAGCCCATTCGGACTGGATCCAAGTGGAAATGGATTGTGGAGTCCTAATGGGCTTTAGTGCCGAGCCCACCTTGGATGTCCATATAAGTGGAGAGGCGAGGCCCGGGAAAGGGATCGACCAGTCTCGCGACCTAGCTGCCACCACTTCCATGTCCAAGTTGTGCGATCGGACCTAGCAGTATGCCATGCGACACTCCCTACACGCATGGATACCTTTGAGGTGTGGGATTAGCAGCGTTATAACGAACCGATCGAGGGAACCACAAGGAGCCATTCGGGGGATCCATAAGGAGGAGATGGAGACGTGCTCGCAAACTATTCTTCCACTATCATGATCGCGCGTCTACTGGTAAAACCCGATCCCATGATCTATCCCCAATAGTAAAATCTTGGTTTGTGCGTTAGGTAATTTTCATGCAAACCAGACAAAGTTCGACATATTACAACTAAACTAGATAAGTTCAACTGTCATTTAAAGAAAACTAGAAAAACTAAGCGAGCTACTAGAAAGTAACCTTGCACTTATGCACGCCCTAGCGGGCGGGGCCACCCTCATCATCCACTCCGTCGCTGTTATCGTCGGAGTCATCGTTTTTATGGTCCTTCCAATGGCGGAAGGGCGCGTAGGAGCCACGACAGGTCTATTTGGCCACCGCCTACGACCCACAGAGAAGTCGCTCGACTTCTTCCTCCGCCACACGCATGGCCACGTCAGGTGCGGAAGCGGCCCCAACGCACCCGCCCCTTGTCTTGCCCTTGTCACAGATGAGGGCAGTAGTGTGCAGCGACTTGGCCATGCCGATATTGATGAACTGGTCGCTGAGGCGGCGCCGGCGCCACATGAACGTCTCCGTAGTGGTCCTCGATCGAGGGCCCAAGCATCCGTGAGCACGTGGACCCAATCTGACGTGACATTCGATGTCGCGAACGCTGGCCGGCGCTGCGCATTGCACCGCTCGTGTCATTCCTCCTTGGACGAGTAGTAATGCCGTAACGACCAAGGTAATGCAGGAGGCGCCCACGGGCATTTGCGAGCACCATGTTAGGCTCCTGCTTCGTATCTATCTGGCGCCGACGAGGCAGTGAAGGCGGTGCCCTCTCCTTGCCGCTCCAAAAACAGGATGGCAGTGACACTGGTCGGTCGAAGCGGCCCAGCGTGCTGAGCGGTGAGGCCGACTCCTCCTTATGGGGAGTATGATTTGAATGCCGCAGTTGCGCCAGGTGAGGGGGGCTCCTGCATGATATGGTGGCGAGGCGGCGATGATGTCTCCTCCTTGATGTGGTGGACATGCGGCAAGGGAGGCATCAGACCGCGGACACGAAAAGACTGTTCCAAGAGGAGCTTCAGGTGCGCTTGGTACTCCTCGTCCATCGCGGTGCCTTCGTGACGAGTGGCTGCTGCGGCTGCTCCTCCTTGTACGTCGGGGTGGTGGAGGTGAAGGTACCGGAGAACATGGGCGGCCACGCCATGCTCCACATGGAGATCGGGATCCACCCACTGGCATTGAAAACCTGACGCTCTGGCCGGACTTTTCCATCTTAGCAGAGAGGAGAGGAGTGGCGAAAGTGGTGAACGAAAGGATATGAGTGAGGTGGCAGGGTGCAGAGATGAGATGAGATGCGTTTTGGCTGACGTCGACGCCCTGTTTAAATAGTCGGGGCATGCAGACCGACACCGCTTCAGTGAGTCACCGCGACTGGAGTAGGCTTCTCGGGCACCGCGTCCGCAACGACACCACTGCCTCGTGCGGTCACACCGACTGGCATCAAGACCGTTGAGTCGCGCCCGCTATGGTGCGGTGGACCAACATGAATGCGCGGGGACGGTTCTAGAGCGAGACTCATGACGATGACTTTGGTTGGGGCCGAGTGAGCGGACGCGTACCTGG
Source organism: Triticum aestivum (assembly GCF_018294505.1). Classification (NCBI taxonomy): domain Eukaryota; kingdom Viridiplantae; phylum Streptophyta; class Magnoliopsida; order Poales; family Poaceae; genus Triticum; species Triticum aestivum. The sequence goes on along the minus strand of NC_057795.1, from coordinate 311,607,739 downwards.
CATGAGTTAAATATCTCCCGGGTTTGGTGTCATTTTGCGGGGATTCAGACGCGCAGACGCGTCCGTGGACGTTTCTGGCACCATGTTGGATGGCAAAATTGGTTTGGACAACACAGTTCAAACTTTCGCGGGAGTTTTGCGGCACAACATTGTAGATGCCACTAGAGCATCTCCAACAGTCCCGTCTCCGCAAAATAACCACCATTTAGGAGAAGTTCAACTATTTTTTCCAACAGTTCCTTTAAACACACAATTTTTTATAGGTTCCTGTGAATTCTTCAAAACTTCCACTCCATCTTTGCGAAGATGGCTCTTTCCGTAAAAGTGTCAAGTCAGCTAATCGTCATTGGAGTATGCTGCGCCCCGTCGGCACCGTCGCCGCCCACCACCCGCAATCATCGCCGCTCCACCCACCCGCCCACCCGCCGTTGCCGACCACCGCCGTCCACTGAAATTCAACCGCTTTAGGCTATGTTCGGTTAAACCACTCCTGGAGAGGATTGGGGAGGTTTGGACGGGATTAACGTGGATTTTAGCTTATTGGGGAATGAATCCTCCCCAATCCATTTCAATCCTCTTCAAAACTCATGCAACCGAACAAGCCCTCAGGGGAACTTTTTATGGAAACTGAGAAAACCACATATACGTAGTATTTTTTTACAGGAGCTGTTGGAAATGATCTTCCAGAGTACCCTTCCATCATTTATTTTAGGTGAATGGGCCCCTTGCTGGCAGTGAAACCCTTCCATCATTTACGCGTTTAGTGGGAGCGAGAAGACGGCGAAGTGGGGGAGCGGCCGAGACGACGAGCCGATTCCACTCCTTCAGCACCATCAATCGGGCGCCGGAGCTGAGAGATGAAGCGGCGGGCCACCATGGACCCCCACCAGGAGCAGCCGGCGGAAACCTACAAGGTTTGCGCTCGTATCCCCGCAACACTCTCTTTAGAGGCATGCCCTAGGTTGATCTGCTTGTGAATGTGTCTGTGATTCTTGGTAGAATGTGAATCGCGGAACGCCGGCCCCTTTTGTGGTTTTGTGGTGGGGGGACACGATGGCGCGATCACTGGTCTCACGGGGTAGTGATTTTCTGATCCGATCGGTTCCAAGAGGATGTTTTTCTGTGTTCGTAGCCCTAGCCTCTAAGCCAATGCTTCCTGTGAAGTAGTAGTTGGTCGCTTTGGAGGCACATCTTGCGAGAATAGACTGGTGCTGGAGTCGATCTGGATTGGGGGCGTGTGTGCTGTGATTTCTATGTGAATTGTTCTTGTGAGGATTTGCACGTTTTTTGTTGGCAAAGCTGGGTTCCTTCTCCTCGAAGGAATCAACCCCAGTAGGATATTTGGAACACAAGGGGAGAAGAAAATCAAGTACTAGGAAAGAGAAGAGGAAGTATATCATGTGAAATGCCCCTATGTGTATTTATTTTGATATTATAAATTCCAACCATCTGGGCTCCATTTCTGCGGGATCAGGAGAAATTGTGCTTCATATGCACATCGTCTTATGATGCTACAAATGGCAATATATCAGACTGTTATATTGCAGTGTTTGTAGTGAGTAGTGAAAACTAAGTTGTTAGAATTTGTCTAATACCTAATGTTGGTTTCTTTCGGTAACCGGTACTCTAGTTTAATAAATAAATTCTCCAGAATTTGATGGCCCCATAGACACATGTCTACTTCACTCAGTTTGTGGAACTCTTTAAGTGTTGTCGCTCATTTTCAAACAGTATGTGCAGCAATGCTTACCTTAGGCATCCTGGATTAAGAGTTGCTTAAATAATAACCGAGTGGCACGATGAGAAGGAAAGCAGAAAACAAAGTTCAGATGATCAGTGCTTGAAAACCATACATACAGCGCTGATTGAGGTTTACATGTGGTGTCAATTGCTTGTGTCTTTTTTTTTCTGCACGCACTAGTTTGTTTTGCTATGATTATTTCCTTTTGTTGTGCACAGATGCATTTCTAACAAGAAGATAGGTTGTTATATTTTAAAAACTTTGTGAATACTTATTATCTTCACTATTGTATGTCCAGATCCATGTGAAGAAGCTGAAAACAGTTGCCATTGATGTGAGCTGCACCGATACAGTTGATCATATTAAATCTAAAGTTAGTGCCATTGAGGGGATTGACAAATGCTCGCAAGAGCTATTCTTTTCTGGGATTCACTTGAAGAATGATGACAAGCTTGCTGATTACAACATCATGGCAAACTCTTCTGTCGACCTTTTCGTCACAGACGGGATGCAAATTACTGTCAAGATTCCCTCGGTTGGGAAGACCATCAATCTCAATGTCAGGAAATCCAAAAAGGTGGCTGATGTCAAAGCAGAGATTGAACAAAAAGTGGGAATTCTAATGAACAACCAAATCCTGATGTATGCAGGTCGACAGCTTGAGGACAATCAGCTGTTAAGTCAGTGCGACTTGAGGAATGAGCAGCCACTTCATGTTTTGGTTAGCCCGGTTGACAAGCTGCGCATTTTTGTCAATGTTAGAGGTGAAAGAACTGTTAGTGTAAATGTGAAATGCTGGTATACTGTTGCTGATGTCAAGTTGATGATTGAGACATCGGAGGGTTTACCAGCATCAACACATGTACTCATGCGAACTCAATCCGGTGTTGAGGTGGTACTTGCAGAATGTCAAACCCTGCAGGATCAGAGTGTCAAAAACAATGACATTCTCGTGTTGCAGCAGAAAGTCCAGGTCTTCCTCAAGACATGGGAGGGGAAGAGCTTAACAATGTCTCTGCCACTGTCCAACACAACAGAGGAAGTCATGAAGAAGATTGGATACAGGCTGACGATGAAGGAAGGCATGTACTATCTCTGCTACAGGGGCCACATTCTGTCTTCTGGAGATACGCTTGAGAAGCATGACGTCCAGAACAACTCCACCATTGATATCCGCCTTCGGAACTCCAGAGTGGTGGAACCAAAGCTAAAGAATGGCAAGGATGCTCCTCGTAACTTCATTTAGGCTAAGAGACAGAAGTAGGTTGCGTATTTTGTCAAGAAGGGATAGTATTTAAGTGGAGGTCTCTGACCTCTGGTTGGCCTGTGAATTGTGCTGCCTACTTATATTAGTATAATACCTTTGTAGCCCGAGTGGCACGTTTAGCAGTGCTGTTTTTCTTTTCTTTAACAACTAGCAGTGCTGTTTACTCCCTCCGCATCAAAATATAAGATGTTTTTGTGGGCTTGCCTACAAAAATGTCTTTTATTTTGATACAGGGGTAGTAGTTCCCACTGAAGTACTCCCTCCGTAACGAAATATAAGAGCATTTAAATCACTAAAGTATTGACCTAAACACTCTTATATTTGTTTACAGAGGGAGTACAAGAGAAAGAAATGTGCTGCTTCGATTCCTGTAGGGAACCACAGCTTCCATGCTGGTGCTTCTCTTTTCACTGCAATTTGCGTGCTTTCTGATACTCGTGTTAGTGGAATAGAAGATTCCAAGCTGCTTTAGTGGGAATCACTAGAGTTGTAAATCAGCTGCTTTTGTTCAGTTGATAAATGAGTCACTGGTATGTACCCCGCCATGTCTAGTGTTCCGCGGTCAGGGTGTCTGACGAGTCTCCTCGAACTGATGAATCAATCCTACGGTACTTTCTCCCAATCACTCTTAGCGGAGATTTGGTGGCGCAGGTTGGAGCACGACGGCGTCCTGGACCGGCTGCTCCGCCCTACACCCCGCTACCTGGAGCGCTGGATCAACAACTACGCACTCATCAGTTGGCGGATTTGGATGAAGAGGAACGCTTATGTGTTGAGAGGAAAACTACCGAGCAAGGAGAGCATCATCGATCCGCACGACTATCGATCCGCACGACTGTCTCCCCTTCCCCTCGGGTCGCCCTCCCGAGGGCGACTCGAGGGTTCCCTTCCCCGGCCGCCGCCACCCCCCCTTCTCGGACCTCCCCTCCTCGCCGTCGCCGGAGGCGGTCGCCGGGCTCCCCGCGCGGCCGCTGATGAGGGCGGCGGCGGGGTTCTCTGCCGCTGCGCAGGGGGCTAGGGCTCGGGGCGGCGGCTCCTGGAGGTGCGGGCGGCGCTCCCCGGCGGCGGGCGGCGTCCCTTGGCGCGGTGGGCCGCCTATGCCTGGCCGTGTGGGCGGCGGGCCGGCGGTGGATCTGAGCGGCTGGTGGTCGGGTCCCCATGTCCGGCCTCTCCAGATCTGAAGACGCCTCCTTTGGCTCCTGCTGCGGCCTCTCCTACGCCATGTCTTGCCGGATCCGTTGGACGACGTCGTGGTGGTGGGGTGGGGAGCCCTGGATCGGGGTAACCTCTTGGCCGGCGGCGGCGGCCACATCGTCGGCGGCGCTCCGGGCTCCGCTCCCCTTCCCGAAGGCGACGTTGAGGTCCATCTCCCTCCCCTCCTCCCTCCCCTCTCCCGGGTGAAAATCCACAACCTTGGTTTGGCGGCGACGGTGCTCCTACACCTCCTTCTTGAAGGCGTCGTTTTGGGTTGTGGGATGGAGGGTGGCCTGCGACAAGCCTTTGGTGTCCTAGTTAGCGGCGGATTCTTTGTCCAGCGGTGACTCCCCGCCATGGAGGATCGATGTCCTCCTCAAGCTGCTTCATTTCCTCCTCTGCGTGGTCCGGTTCTCCGGTGGATCGACGTCCTCGGCCTGGGCGAGAGGGGATAGTGGTCCCCTCTATGGCGATCTGGTCGCGTTTTGGAGAAGTGTTGCTGGTCTTGGTGTGGCTCGGCCCTCCTGGTGGCGTCGTTGCCCATTGCTTGCCGTGTATTCTTGCAGTGCTCTGTTCCTATGGCTACTGTCTGCGGCCTGCTCCTCTTGTGCGAGTTGCAATTTGTGGCTTCGGGTGTGCTCGAGTGGTTGCCCTGTTTCCTTGCTGGCTCTGGCGAGAGCAGCTCCGCTTTGCCTTCGGCGTGTTGATGGCGAGCTCCTTCCTTGGCGCAACCCCGTCTAGCTCTGGTTAGGTCCAAGTTGTACTCTTTTTTTCCTCTGGTCGTAGATTTTAGCCTCATCGGTGCCTTGTATCTGCTGCCTGGGGTTGCATCCCATTTTCCTTTTTATCTTCGGCTGTAATGGTGTGCGCTTGTAATCCTGGCCGGTTGATGGCTTTGTTAATTCAAAGCCGGGTGAAGATCGAGCCCTACTCGGGCTCGATTCGATCCTTTCATCTAAAAAAAAGGAGAGCATCATCCGGGCATATGCCGCAGTGACACAGAGCAATGGAGGATCGCGGAAGCAGCATGCATAGAGCACCCCTTCGGGCATGTACCGTGAAGAATTGGCATGCATCTAGCCTTGCTTTCCTCTTCGTTTTTTTATCTCTCCCCTCACCGATCGCTTGATCAAACAAACACCTTTATCGCTCTCTCCTGCTAAATGAATGAAACACCAGCAATTGCTTCTAGTTAAAAAACTCTTAGCGAAAATTTGGATCGCCGGCGAAGTATAGCCAAACCCTAAACGAGACGGTACGTTACTTAGGGTTGGTCTTTTTTTTACATCAAAGTACTCTTTATTGCAAGGCGATCATCATATTATCTTTTACAAGAGTATCACTAATCTCTAAGGGTGGATCTTCCATGCACCCCGCGCACACCTTATTCCTAACTAGTTTCACTGAATCATGGGTAGCACAATTAGTCTCTCTAGAAGCATGCTCAAAAATAAAAATAATATGCGGGAAATCACACGCAAGGTGACATATATCATCAAAAACTGTCACCGATGGATCGAAAGAGCGACCTTCATTCTTCAATGTCTCTATTACCTCGTTGTTGTCGGAGCTCACCTCTCTGCGGTTACACCCAACTGTAGTTGCCAAATTGAGACCAAACCATAAGGCCAGTGCCTCGGCCATAAGCGCATCTTCGCACCATTCAATTTCCCCATTTCCTACCGTGACGAGTCTACCATTCGAGTCTCTGATGACAGCGCCATATGAGCCATTGATTAAATCAGGGTCAAAAGGCTCATCCTTATTTAGCTTCACATAGTTGCTCCTTGGTCTTTCCCAGTCATGTCGCTTGATCGTCGCCTTTGCATCACTCGCCATAGTATAATTAGCAACCAAAGGTTTGGTTGTCATTACTATGAACTTAGGTTCGTGAACCTTTTCATTATGCACTAATTTTCTCCTCTCCCACCATAAATACCAGGAACCAGCAACAATTGCTCCCCTTGAATTTCCCACACCGAGGACCACACATTCTTCAGCTGGTTGTAGCAATAAATATTCTAGCACAACTTCTCCTGCATGATCCACAACGCATGCTTTATCAATAGCAAAGTCCAAACCCAGTAACCACCATACCTCTTTAGCTTTTGCACAAGTGAATAACAGGTACTTGGTATCCTCCGTTCCTATACTGCATGTAGTGAAGGAAATATGCCCTAGAGGCAATAATAAAGTTTTTATTTATTTCCTTATTTCATGATAAATATTTATTATTCATGCTAGAATTGTATTAACCGGAAACATAATACATGTGTGAATACATAGACAAACATAATGTCACTAGTATGCCTCTACTTGACTAGCTTGTTGATCAAAGATGGTTGAGTTTCCTAGCCATAGACATGAGTTGTCATTTGATTAACGGTATCATATCATTAGGAGAATGATGTGATTGACTAGACCCATTCCGTTAGCTTAGCACTTGATCGTTTAGTATGTTGCTATTGCTTTCTTCATGACTTATACATGTTCCTATGACTATGAGATTATGCAACTCCCATTTACTGGAGGAACACTTTGTGTGCTACCAAACGTCACAACGTAACTGGGTGATTATAAAGGAGCTCTACAGGTGTCTCCAAAGGTACATGTTGAGTTGGCGTATTTCGAGATTAGGTTTTGTCACTCTGATTGTCGGAGAGGTATCTCTGGGCCCTCTCGATAAAGCACATCACTATAAGCCTTGCAAGCAATGTAGCTAATGAGTTAGTTACGGAATGATGCATTACGTAATGAGTAAAGAGACTTGCCGGTAACGAGATTGAACTAGGTATTGGGATACCGACGATCGAATCTCGGGCAAGTAACATACCGATGACAAAGGGAACACCGTATGTAGTTATGCGGTTTGACCGATAACGATCTTCATAGAATATGTAGGAGCCAATATGGGCATCCAGGTTCCGCTATTGGTTATTGACCAGAGAGATGTCTCGGTCATGTATACATAGTTCTCAAACCCGTAGGGTCCGCATGCTTAAATGTTCATTGACAATATAGTATTATATGAGTTATGTATGTTGGTAACCGAATGTTGTTCGGAGTCCCGAATGAGATCACGAACATGACAAGGAACTCCGGAATGGTCCGAAGATGAAGTTTAATATATGGGATAATGTTGTTTGGTCTCCGGAAGGGTTCCGGAATTCACCGGAAGGGGTTCCAGATGTTTCCTGAAATGTTTGGGTACGAGAACACGTTATTTGGGCCAAAGGGGAAAGCCCACAAGGTTTTTGGAAAGCGCAAAAGGAAGTTTTGCGGGGTCCAGGGGCCAGACGCCAGGGTCCCTGGCGTCTGGTTCCAGACGCCGGGAACCCTGGCGTCTGGTTCCAGACGCTGGGAAGGACTCTTGCCTTTCGGGTGAAACCGACTTTGTGGAGGCTTTTACTCTAAGTTTCGACCCCAAGGCTCAAAATATAAATAGAGGGGCAGTGCTAGCACCAAAAACACATCAAGAAACACCAAGCCGTGTGCTGGCAACTCCGTCCCCTCTAGTTTATCCTCCGTCATAGTTTTCGTAGTGCTTAGGCGAAGCCCTGCGGAGATTGTTCTTCACCAACACCATCACCACGCCGTCGTGATGCCAGAACACATCTACTACTTCGCCCGTCTTGCTGGATCGAGAAGGCGAGGACGTCATCGAGCTGAACGTGTGCAGAACTCGAAGGTGCCGTGCGTTCGATACTTGGATCGGTCGGATCGTGAAGATGTACGACTACATCAACCGCGTTGATAAACGCTTCCGCTTAGCGATCTTCAAGGGTATGAAGATACACTCCCCCTCTCGTTGCTATGCATCACCATGATCTTGCGTGTGCGTAGGAATTTTTTTGAAATTACTACGTAACACAACAGTGGCATCCGAGCCAGGTTTTATGAGTAGATGTTATATGCACGAGTAGAACACAAGTGAGTTGTGGGCGATACAAGTCATACTGCTTACCAGCATGTCATACTTTGGTTCGGCGGTATTGTTGGATGAAGCGGCCTGGACCGACATTATGCGTACGTTTACGCGAGACTGGTTCTACCGACGTGCTTTGCACACAGGTGGCTGGCGGGTGTCAGTTTCTCCAACTTTAGTTGAACTGAGTGTGGCTACGCCCGGTCCTTGAGAAGGTTAAAACAGCACTAACTTGACAAACTATCGTTGTGGTTTTGATGCGTAGGTAAGAACGGTTATTGCTTAGCCCGTAGCAGCCACGTAAAATTTGCAACAACAAAGTAGAGGACGTCTAACTTGTTTTTGCAGGGCATGTTGTGATATGATATGGTCAAGACATGATGCTATATTTTATTGTATGAGATGATCATGTTTTGTAATCGAGTTATCGGCAACTGGCAGAAGCCATATGGTTGTCGCTTTATTGTATGAAATGCAAGCGCCCTGTAATTGCTTTACTTTATCACTAAGCGGTAGCGATAGTCGTAGAAGCAATAGATGGCGAAACGACAACGATGCTATGATGGAGATCAAAGTGTCGCGCCGGTGACGATGGTGATCACAACGGTGCTTCGGAGATGGAGATCACAAGCACAAGATGATGATGGCCATATCATATCACTTATATTGATTGCATGTGATGCTTATCCTTTATGCATCTTATCTTGCTTTGATTGACGGTAGCATTATAAGATGATCTCTCACTAATTATCAAGAAGTGTTTTCCCTGAGTATGCACCGTTGCGAAAGTTCTTCGTGCTGAGACACCACGTGATGATCGGTGTGATAGGCTCTACGCTCAAATACAACGGGTGCAAAACAGTTGCACAAGCGGAATACTCAAGTTAAACTTGACGAGCCTAGCATATACAGATATGGCCTCGGAACACGGAGACCGAAAGGTCGAGCGTGAATCATATAGTAGATATGATCAACATAGTGATGTTCACAATTGAAAACTACTCCATCTCACGTGATGATCAGACATGGTTTAGTTGATTTGGATCACGTGATCACTTAGATGACTAGAGAGATGTCTGTCTAAGTGGGAGTTCTTAAGTAATATGATTAATTGAACTTTAATTTATCATGAACTTAGTCCTGGTAGTATTTTGCAAATTATGTTGTAGATCAATAGCTCGCGTTGTTGCTTTCATATGTTTATTTTGATATGTTCCTAGAGAAATTTGTGTTGAAAGATGTTAGTAGCAATGATGCGGATTGGATCCGTGATCTGAGGTTTATCCTCATTGCTGCACAGAAGAATTATGTCCTTAATGCACCACTAGGTGACAGGCCTATTGCAGGAGCAGATGCAGATGTTATGAACGTTTGGCTAGCTCAATATGATGACTACTTGATAGTTTAGTGCACCATGCTTAACGGCTTAGAATCGGGACTTCAAAGACGTTTTGAACGCCATGGATCATATGAGATGTTCCAGGAATTGAAGTTAATATTTCAAGCAAATACCCGAGTTGAGAGATATGAAGTCTCCAACAAGTTCTATAGCTAAAAGATGGAGGAGAATCGCTCAACTAGTGAGCATGTGCTCAGATTGTCTGGGTACTACAATCGCTTGAATCAAGTGGGAGTTAATCTTCCAGATAAGATAGTGATTGGCAGAGTTCTCTAGTCACCATCACCAAGTTACTGGAACTTCGTGATGAACTATAATATGCAAGAGATGACGAAAACGATTCCCAAGCTCTTTGTGATGTTGAAATCGACGAAGGTAGAAATCAAGAAAGAGCATCAAGTATTGATGATTGACAAGACCACTAGTTTCAAGAAAAGGGCAAAGGGATAGAAAGGGAACTTCAAGTAGAATGACAAGCAAGTTGTCACTCCCACGAAGAAGTGATACGTCTCCAACGTATCTATAATTTTTGATTGTTCCATGCTATTATATTACCTCTTTTGGATGTTTATGGGCTTTATTTTACACATTTATATCATTTTTGGGACTAACCTACTAACCGGAGGCCCAGCCCATATTGTTGTTTTTTTGCCTATTTCAGTATTTCGAAGAAAAGTAATATCAAACTGAGTCCAAACGGAATCAAACCTTCGGGAGCGTTATTTTTGGAACAAATCTGATCCGGAGAGCCTGTAGTGCAAGTCAAGAAAGCTTCGAGGGCCCCACGAGATAGGAGGGCGCGCCCCCTGTCTCGTGGGCCCCTCGGGCGGCCACCAACGTACTTCTTCCTCCTATATATACCTACGTACCCCAAAAACATCCAGGAGCACCACGGAACACAATTTCCACCGCCGTAACCTTCTGTATCCGCGAGATCCCATCTTGGAGCCCTTGCCGGCACTCTGCCGGAGGGGGAAGCAACCACGGAGGGCCTCTACATCAACATCCTTGCCCGTCCGATGAGTTGTGAGTAGTTTACCACAGACCTACGGGTCCATAGTTATTAGCTAGATGGCTTCTTCTCTCTTTTTGGATCTCAATACAATGTTCTTCCCCTCTCTTGTGGAGATCTATTCGATTTAAACTCTTTTTGCGGTGTGTTTGTCGAGATCCAATGAATTGTGGGTTTATGATCAAGTTTATCTATGAATAATATTTGAATCTTCTATGAATTCTTTTATGTATGATTGAGTTATCTTTGCAAGTCTCTTCGAATTATCAGTTTGGTTTGGCCTACTAGATTGATCTTTCTTGCCATGGGAGAAGTGTTTAGCTTTGGGTTCAATCTTGCGGTGTTCTTACCTAGTGACATAAAGGGTTGCAAGACACGTATTGTATTGTTGCCATCGAGGATAACAAGATGGGATTTATATCATATTGCATGTGTTTATCCCTCTACATCATGTCATCTTGCTTAATGCGTTGCTCTGTTCTTATGAACTTAATACACTAGATGCATGCTGGATAGCGGTCGATGTGTGGAGTAATAGTAGTAGATGCAGGCAGGAGTCGGTCTACTTGTTATGGGCGTGATGCCTATATACATGATCATGTCTAGATAATCTCATAACTATGCGCTTTTCTATCAATTGCTCGATAGTAATTTGTTCACCCACCGTAATACTTATGCTATCTTGAGAGAAGCCTCTAGTGAAACCTATGGCCCCCGGGTCTATCTCTTATCATATTTGCTTTCAATCTACTTTATTTGCATCTTTACTTTTTGCGTCTATATCAAAAATACCAAAAATATATTTTATCTTATCATACTATCTTTATTAGATCTCACTTTCGCAAGTGGTCATGAAGGGTTTGACAACCCGTTTATTGCGTTGGTTGCGAGTTCTCAGTTTGTTTGTGTAGGTGCGTAGGACTTTTGAGGAGCCTCCTACTAGATTGATACCTTGGTTCTTAAAACTGAGGGAAATACTTACGCTACACTTTGCTGCATCACCCTCTCCTCTTCGAGGAAAACCAACGCAAGCTCAAGACGTAGCAAGAAGGATTTCTGGCGCCGTTGCCGGGGAGGTCTTCGCTCAAGTCAAGACATACCAAGTACCCATCACAAACCCGTCTCCTTTGCATTTACATTATTTGCCATTTTCCTCTCGTTTTCCTCTCCCCCACTTCACCCTTGTCGTTTTATTCGCCCTCTCTTTCTCAATCTCCTCCTCTCTTTTGCTTGCCCTTTTGTTTGCTCGTTTGGTTAGATTAGATGCTTATTTATTGCTAAACAGAGAACCTAAGATCTATGGATCCTCATCCGCTTGCTAATCTTTTTAAGAGATCCAATTATGATGAACCAATTGCTAGTGAGTTTTGTGCACTAGATTATCTTTATGAAGTTTTGCTTGAAATTCGTGAATCTGAAAATTGTGATGAAGAACTTTATGAAGTGATTCACGATAGATCTTTGAATAAAAAGCATGATTGCAATGATTTTCCTATAAATTCTCTTGATGTCAATTGTGCTAATAATTTGCAAAACCCTAAGCTTGGGGATGCTAGTTTTGCTATGTCTACTACTTGTTTCAATGATCATGATTGGGGTGATTCTTCTTATAACCTTGAAAATTTATTTAAGCCCCATGATGAATATGAGATTGATAATAGTGTTTGCAATAATATTGAAAGTGGATTTGGAAGAGTGTCAACTTTAGATCCCACATATTTGGAGTATGTTCAATCTTATGATATTTTTGATAAAAGTGGGTTCGGAAAGGTCATGACTTTAGTTAATGTTAATCCCACTATCTTGGAAGAGTGTCAACTTTGCATGCATGTGGATAATGTTGAGAATATGTTTTGTGATAGCTATTTTGTTGAATTTGCCTATGATCCTACATGTAATTATTATGAGAGAGGAAAATATGGTCGTAGAAATTTTTATCTTATTAAATTACCTCTCGTCATGTTGAGATTGCTGTCGTCTCTTTCTTCTTCCTTCCATATGCTAGTTTTTGCTTGCCTTGCAAATTTGTTTGCTTATAATATTCCTATGCATAGGAAGTATGTTAGACATAGATGTGTTTGTCACATGTTTCATGATGCTCTCTTTGCGCTTCAATTCTTGTCTTTCATGTGAGCATCATTAAAATTATCAATGTCTAGCTAAAAGGCTTTAAAGAAAAGCGCTTGTTGGGAGTCAACCCAATATTTTTCCTTGCTGTTATTTAATAAATCTTTCATATACATTTTGTTTAGCTGTGTTTTTATCTTTTAATTAATGTTTGTGCCAAGTAGAACCTATAGGATAACCTACGTTGATAGTTGATTTGATTCTGCTGAAAAACAGAAAATTTGCACGCACGAATATTATTTTGTTAAATCACAGGAACGTGATTTTGCATTGATTCTTTTTGCTGATGTTCAATAGAAAAATTGTCAAGGACTTCCTATTTTGGTAGGATTTTTAGAGTTCCAGAAGTTTGCGTTAGTTACAGATTGCTACAGACTGTTCTGTTTTTGACAGATTCTGTTTTTCGTGTGTTGTTTGCTTATTTCAATGCATCTATGGCTAGTAAATTAGTTTATAAACCATAAAGAAGTTGAAATACAGTAGGTTTAACACCAAAATAAATAAATAAGGAGTTCATTGCAGTACCTTATGTGGTGGTTTTGTTTTCTTTCACTAACGGAGCTTATAAGATTTCCTGTTGAGTTTTGTGTTGTGAAGTTTTCAAATTTTGGGTAAAGCTTTTATGGACTATGAAATAAAGGGTGGAAAGAGCCTAAGATTGGGGATGCCCATGGCACCCCAAGATATTCAATAATGGCCAAAAGCCTAAGCTTGGGGGTGCCCCGGGAAGGCATCCCCTCTTTCGTCTTCGTTCATTGGTAACTTTACTTGGAGCTATATTTTTATTTGCCACATGATATGTGTTTTGCTTGGAGCGTCGTGTATTATGTTAGTCTTTGCTTTTTAGTTTACCACAATCATCCTTGCTGTACACACCTTTTGGGAGAAGCCTATTTGATTAGAATTTGCTAGAATACTCTATGTGCTTCACTTATATCTTTTGAGCTTGATAGTTTTTGCTCTAGTGCTTCACTTATAGAGCACGGTGGTGTCTTAATTTTGAAGAAATTGCTAGTCTCTCATGCTTCACTTATATCATTTTGAGAGTCTTTTAGAACAGCATGGTATTTTCTATGATCATAAAGTTGGTCCTAGAATGATGAGCATCCAAGTTGGGTATAATAAAAACTATCATAGAAAAGTGAATTGGATGCTATTATCAATTTGATGCTTGATAATTGTTTTGAGATATGAAGGTAGTGATATTAAAGTCACGCTAGTTGGGTGATTATGAATTTAAATAATGCTTGTGTTGAAGCTTGTGATACCCGTAGCATGCACGTATGGTGAACCGCTTTGTGATGAAGTTGGAGCACAATTTTATTTATTGATTGTCTTCCTTATGAGTGGCGGTCGGGGACGAGCGATGGTCTTTTCCTACCAATCTATCCCCCTAGGAGCATGCGCGTAGTACTTTGGTTTTTAATGACTTCTAAATTTTTGCAACAAGTATATGAGTTCTTTTGATTAATGTTGAGTCCATGGATTATACGCACTCTTTTAATCTTCCACTATTGCTAGCCTCTCTTGTATCGCGCAACTTTCGCTGGTACCATACACCCACCATTTACCTTCCTCAAAACAGCCACCATACCTACCTATTATGGCATTTTCATAGCCATTCCGAGATATATTGCCATGCAACTTTCCACCGTTCCGTTCATATGACACGCATCACTTTTGTCATGTTGCTTTTTGCATGATCATGTAGTTGACATTGTATTTGTGGCAAGGCCACCTTCATAATTTTCATACATGTCGCTCTTGAATCATTGCATATCTCGGTACACCGCCGGATGCATTCATATAGAGTCTTATCTTGTTCTAGCTTTGAGTTGTAAATCCATAAAGTGTGATGATCTTCATTATTAGAGCATTGTCCTAGTGAGGAAGGGATGATGAAGACTATGATTCCCCCACAAGTCGGGATGAAACTTCGGACTTTACAAAAAGAAAAAAAAGAAAGGCCAAAAAGAAAAAAAAGAGAAGGCCAAAGAAAAAAAAGAAAAAAGAAAAAAAAGAGAAAAAGAGAAAAAAAAATAAAATGAGAGAAAAAGAGAGAAGGGACAATGCTACTATCTCTTTTTCCCACACTTGTGCTTCAAAATGGCACCATGATCTTCATGATAGAGAGTCTCATATGTTGTCACTTTCATATACTAGTGGGAATTTTTCATTATAGAACTTGGCTTGTATATCCCAATGATGGGCTTCCTCAAAAATGCCCTAGGTCTTCATGAGCAAGCAAGTTGGATGCACCCCACTTAGTTTCTTTTGTTGAGCTTTCATATATTTATAGCTCTAGTGCATCCGTTGCATGGCAATCCCTACTCACTCACATTGATATCTATTAATGGGCGTCTCCATAGCCCGTTGATACGCCTAGTTGATGTGAGACTACCTTCTCCTTTTTGTCTTCTCCACAACCACCATTCTATTCCACATATAGTGCTATGTCCATGGCTCACGCTCATGTATTGCGTGAAAGTTGAAAAAGTTTGAGATTATTAAAGTATGAAACAATTGCTTGGCTTGTCATCGGGGTTGTGCATGATTAAATACTTTGTGTGATGAAGATAGAGCATAGCCAGACTATATGATTTTGTAGGGATAACTTTCTTTAGCCATGTTATTTTGAGAAGACATGATTACGTTGATTAGTATGCTTGAAGTATTACTATTTCTTATGTCAATATGAACTTTTATTTTGTATTCATTTAGATCTGAACATTCATTCCACAATAAAGAAAATTATATTATGAATTATGCTAGGTAGCATTCCACATCAAAAATTCTCTTTTTATCATTTACCTACTCGAGGACGAGCAGGAATTAAGCTTGGAGATGCTTGATACGTCTCCAACGTATCTATAATTTTTGATTGTTCCATGCTATTATATTACCTCTTTTGGATGTTTATGTGCTTTATTTTACACATTTATATCATTTTTGGGACTAACCTACTAACCGGAGGCCCAACCCATATTGCTGTTTTTTTTTGCCTATTTCAGTATTTCGAAGAAAAGGAATATCAAACGGAGTCCAAACGGAATGAAACCTTCGGGAGCGTTATTTTTGGAACAAATCTGATCCGGAGAGCCTGTAGTGCAAGTCAAGAAAGCACCGAGGGCCCCATGAGATAGGAGGGCGCCCCCCTGTAGGGCGCCCCCTGTCTCATGGGCCCCTCGGGCGGCCATCGACGTACTTCTTCCTCCTATATATACCTACGTACCCCGAAAACATCCAGGAGCACCACGAAACACAATTTCCACCGCCGTAACCTTCTGTATCCGCGAGATCCCATCTTGGAGCCCTTGTGGGCACTCTGCCGGAGGGGGAAGAAACCACGGAGGGCCTCTACAACAACATCCTTGCCCCTCCGATGAGTTGTGAGTAGTTTACCACAGACCTACGGGTCCATAGTTATTAGCTAGATGGCTTCTTATCTCTTTTTGGATCTCAATACAATGTTCTCCCTAGGGGTGGGCATAAAAACCAATGAACCGAAGACCGAACCGAAGCCGATACCGAAAAAACCGAATTTTCGGTTTTTCTTGCTGCTACAGGAAATTTCGGTTTCTAGTTGTATTAACCGAATTAAATTCGGCAGGTTCGGTTTTATACCGAATCACCGAAACAAAAACCGAAGTAACCTCAAAGAACAGAACAAAGTCTGCCTTCTTGGTGCCCACCTAGCTAACGACAAAAAGAAACGACGTAGCCAGGCTACGGCCGCTCGCGAGTCCCGCAATCACGTGTGGCCGCACTCGCTTGGGCTGACCACACGTACGTGGTACTATGAAGGCCCAATTTTCTTGTGCATAGCATCTCCCAGCCCATGTAACTCTTCGCTAAAAAAAATAGTGTGCGTGCGAGCGTCCGGCCAGCAAGACTTTAGTCCCACATCGCCTGGCTGCTGAGAAAACGTGGAGACTTGCGGCTATATTAGAGGGTACTCTGACCACAGTCTATAAAGGCAAGGTACGATCGGTATTAACCGAATACCGTACCGAATCAGTCGGTTAACCGAATTTTTGGTTTTCCGATTTATGTTGGCATTTTCGGTTTCTAGTTTTGCAAACCGAATTTGAATAAAAACCGAATGGTAGAAACCGAAAATTCAGTTTATACCGAACGCCCACCCCTAGTTCTCCCCCTCTCTTGTGGAGATCTATTCAATGTAAACTCTTTTTGCGGTGTGTTTGTCGAGATCCAATGAATTGTGGGTTTATGATCAAGTTTATCTATGAATAATATTTGAATCTTCTATGAATTCTTTTATGTATGATTGAGTTCTCTTTGCAAGTCTCTTCGAATTATCAGTTTGGTTTGGCCTACTAGATTGATCTTTCTTGCCATGGGAGAAGTGTTTAGCTTTGGGTTCAATCTTGCGGTGTTCTTACCCAGTGACAGAAAGGGTTGCAAGACACGTACTATATTGTTGTCATTGAGGATAACAAGATGGAGTTTATATCATATTGCATGTGTTTATCCCTCTACATCATGTCATCTTGCTTAATGCGTTGCTCTGTTCTTATGAACTTAATACACTAGATGCATGCTGGATAGCGGTCGATGTGTGGAGTAATAGTAGTAGATGCAGGCAGGAGTCGGTCTACTTGTTATGGATGTGATGCCTATATACATGATCATGCCTAGATAATCTCATAACTATGCGCTTTTCTATCAATTGCTCGATAGTAATTTGTTCACCCACCGTAATACTTATGCTATCTTGAGAGAAACCTCTAGTGAAACCTATGGCCCCCGGGTCTATCTCTTATCATATTTGCTTTCAATCTACTTTATTTGCATCTTTACTTTTTGCATCTATATCAAAAATACCAAAAATATATTTTATCTTATCATACTATATTTATTAGATCTCACTTTCGTAAGTGGCCGTGAAGGGATTGACAACCCCTTTATTGCGTTGGTTGCGAGTTCTCAGTTTGTTTGTGTAGGTGCGTTGGACTTTTGAGGAGCCTCCTACTGGATTGATACCTTGGTTCTCAAAACTGAGGGAAATACTTATGCTACACTTTGCTGCATCACCCTCTCCTCTTCGAGGAAAACCAACGCAAGCTCAAGACGTAGCAAGAAGCCCAATGCTGGACCAAAGCCTGAAACTGAGTGCTTACACTGCAAAGGAAATGGTCACTGGAAACGGAAATGCCCTGAATATTTGGTGGATAAGAAGGATGGCAAAGTGAACAAGGGTATATTTGATATACAGGTTATTGATGTGTGCCTTACTAGTGTTTATAGTAGCCCCTGAGTATTTGATACTTGTTCGGTTGCTAAGATTAGTAACTCGAAACAGGAGTTACATAATAAACAGAGACTAGTTGAGGGGAAGTGACGATGAGTGTTGGAAGTAGTTCCAAGATTGATATGATCATCATCTCACACTCCCTATACTTTTGAGATTAGTGTTAAACCTAAATAAATGTTATTTGGCGTTTGCGTTGAGCATGAATATGATTTGATCATGTTTATTGCAATACGATTATTCATTTAAAGTCAAAGAATAATTGTTGTTCTGTTTACATGAATAAAACCTTCGATGGTCATACACCCAATAAAAATAGTTTGTTGGATCTCGATCGTAGTGATACACATATTCATAATATTGATGCCAAAAGATGCAAAGTTAATAATGATAGTGCAACTTACTGGTGGCACTGCCATTTGGGTCATATCGGTGTAAAGCGCATGAAGAAACTCCATAAAGATGGATTTTCGGAATCACTTGGTTATGAATCATTTGATGTTTGCAAACCATGCCTTTTGGGCAAGATGACTAAAGCTCGTTCTTCGGAACAATGAAACGAGCCACCGACTTATTGGAAATAATACATACCGATGTATGTGATCCAATGAGTGTTGATGCTCGTGGCAAGTATCGTTATTTTTTGACCTTCACAGATGATTTGAGCAGATATGGGTATATCTACTTAATGAAACACAAGTCTGAAACATTTGAAAAGTTCAAAGAGTTTCAGAGTGAGGTAGAGAATCATCGTAACAAGAAAATAAAGTTTCTACGATCTGATTGTGGAGGAGAATATTTGAGCTACGAGTTTGGTCTTCAATTAAAACAATATGGAATAGTTTCACAAACTCATGCTACCTAGAACACCATAGCGTAATGGTGTGTCCGAACATCGTAACCGCACTTTATTAGATATAGTGCAATCTATGATGTCTCTTATCGGTTTACCACTATCATTTTGGGGTTATGCATTAGAGATAGTTGCATTCACTTTAAATTGGGCACCATCTAAATCCGTTGAGATGACACCGTATGAACTATGGTTTAGCAATAAACCTAAGCTGTTGTTTTTTAAGTTTGGAGTTGCGATGCTTATGTGAAAAAGTTTCAACCTGATAAGCTCGAACCCAAATCGGAGAAATGCGTCTTCATAGGATACCCAAAGGAGACTATTGGGTACACCTTCTATCATAGATCTGAAGGCAAGACTTTTGTTGCTAAATTCAGATCCTTTCTAGAGAAGGAGTTTCTCTCGAAAGAAGTGAGTGGGAGGAAAATAGAACTTGATGAGGTAATTGTACCTTCTCCCTTATTGGAAAGTAGTTCATCACAGAAATCAGTTCCAGTGATTCCTACACCAATTAGTGAGGAAGTTAATGATGATGATCATGAAACTTCAGATCAAGTTGCTACCAAACCTCGTAGGTCTTCCAGAGTAAGATACGCACCAGAGTGGTACGGTAATCCTGTTCTGGAAATCATGTTACTAGACCATGATGAACCTATGAACTATGAGGAAGCGATGATGAGCCCAGATTCCGCGAAATGGCTTGAGGCCATGAAATCTGAGATGGGATCCATGTATGAGAACAAAGTGTGGACTTTGGTGGAGTTGCCCGATGATCAGCAAGCCATATTGTATAAATGGATCTTCAAGAGGAAGACAGACGCTGATAGTAGTGTTACTATCTACAAAGCTCGACTTGTCGCAAAAAGGTTTCCGACAAGTTCAAGGTGTTGACTACAATGAGATTTTCTCAACTGTAGCGATGCTGAAATCTGTCCGAATCATGTTAGCAATTGCCACATTTTATGAAATCTGGCAAATGGATGTCAAAACTGCATTCCTTAATGGTTTTCTTAAAGAAGAGTTGTATATGATGCAACCATAAGGTTTTGTCAATCCTAAAGGTGCTAACAAAATGTGCAAGCTCCAGCGATCCATCTATGGACCGGTGAAAGCATCTCAGAGTTGGAATATACGCTTTGATAAGTTGATCAAAGCATATAGTTTTATACAGACTTGCGGTGAAGCTTGTATTCACAATAAAGTGAGTGGGAGCACTACCGCCTTTCTGATAAATATATGTGAGTAAGATATTGTTGATCAGAAATGATGTAGAATTTTTCTGGAAAACATAAAGGAGTATTTGAAAGGAGTTCTTTAAAAGAAAGACCTCAGTAAAGCTACTTACATATTGAGCATCAAGATCTATTGAGATAGATCAAGACGCTCTATAAGTTTTTCAATAAGTACATACCTTGTCAAGATTTTGAAATAGTTCAAAATGGAACAGTCAAAGAAAGAGTTCTTGCCTGTGTTGCAAAGGTGTGAAATTGAGTAAGACTCAAATCCCGACCACGGCAGAAAATAGAAAAGAGAATGAAAGTCATTCCCTATGCCTCAGTCATAGGTTCTATAAAGTATGCTATGCTATGTACCAGACCTATTGTATACCTTGCTCTAAATTTGGCAAGGGAGTACAATAGTGATCTAGGAGTAGATCACTGGACATTGG